>NW_010556585.1:0-20362 GCF_000687285.1 Phaethon lepturus | reverse complement strand
GGGCGGTGTGCGGGCCCGCGGCGGCCACTGCGGTGTTTGGCCTTGCTGGGGTTTACTCTGTGGAGCGTAGTAAGGCTGGGCGGGAGGCGGTTATTGAGATGGGAATAACGAAGCGTCTCTGGTTGTCTCGTGTAAATCTGCTCCGCGTGGAAAGCATGTGCAGGAATATGTATAAATACACGAGTGTGTGTGTGTGTGTGCACAGTCTGACCAGTCGTACTCAGCACTGCACTGCAACTGCTTCTAGAACATAACCGATTTTGTACCAGTGTGAAGCATAACTAAGGCAGTTAAAAGTTCTTTGGGGCTCAGTTTCTGTTATTTCATTTGCTTATTGCTTATCTTTCTGCAGAAAGACATTACAGCCCCACTTGTGAGGTGCTATGCAAACATGCTGCGTTTCCTACCCTTAGCAGTTGGCAAGCCATCATCATCCAAATGCTGAGTGCTGTTATGCTGGGGTTTTTGTTTGCTTTTTAAAACTGTCTGTGAGCCAAAAAAAAACGTAGATGGATGCCATTTTGGAAACAAGCCCTCATTACCATAGTACTCCTGAGAAAACACAGCGTGTACTGGGGGGAGGAGAGCCACAGTTCAGCAAGCATACATTTGAGTGTGGGCCTTTCGGAAAGATATCCTTACTTTTCTCAAAATCATAATGCCAAGTGTGTGAGGACAAACCCTGTTCCTGGAAAACTTATAGGGCAGCATTTCATAGCTGCATTCTGAAAATGCAGCCCCAGTGGGCAAACAGTAAACATACTTGTTTTGTGAAATGGCTAATTACAGAATCAAGTGTGTGTTACAGGTGGTCATTGGTGATGAACAGAAGTAAATGGTCTCAAGCATACTTGCAATTTCCTATCTCTGTTTTATTTCATTCCCTAATACGCGCTAACACCTTCTCTGTGTGTTATGTATAGTAACTCGCATGTATGTGTGAGTGGAGGTACAAACAGAAGTTGAAAATGTTCGTTCAGGTTCATCAGTCATCTCGGTTGTGAGCTTGTACTCTGAGCGCACGCAGCAGCCCGCGAGGACTGCAGCTATTGGGTCATACAAGTTGTGTTCAGGGTGTGACAGGTGAGGAAATGCTGCTTTCTCACCCATTACCTAGATAGCTATTAACTGTTGGTGCCTTGTAGAATTACAACATCTTTTATACACTTAATTACTAAGTCTTGTGATAGTATGGATAAATACTGAAACATGGGTGGATGCAGATTTTCAGGAACATCTGACTTATTCCAAGGGCATTGTAATTGATAATAAAATGTTATTGAGGTTTAAGGGAGGCTGGCTTTTCTGTATTATGTGTTAGATAAAATATCCCCAGTATTATGCACAGCTTGAGAATGCATCTCTAATAAAAGGATAAAAATATGAGGGTAAAAAGATATAAAGGTAGGTGTGATACTCTGTTTCTCCAGAAAGAGATGGACTTGGACTAATATTTTAGTATTAGTATTTTCTTTTAAGAGGTAGCTGATTCCCTAGACAAAAAGAATTTAGTAGATTGCATTTGTTAGTGAAACATGAGGAATTGGTGAAGAGGCAACTTTGCACATGAGATGATAAGAAGCTATTGGGGAAGGAGAGATGGTAGCAGTGCTGAAGAGAAGGGAGGTTGACTTGGTTAATTTTCATTAATAGAAGTAGCACCAGTAGGATCCTTTGATACCAAAAACTATGAGGTATTGTCGTGGCAGAGAAAGGGCATTTACACAGGAAAGCAAGATTACTCTGTAAAAAGAGAGTTGAGGTTAATAGTACAAGGTTGTAGTCTTGTGAAGCGATAACAAAAAATTTGATCAGTCGTGGTTTGTAACGGAAACAACTGAGATGGGAAACACTTGCAAAAGCTGTTTGGTCATAGCCTATGAGCATTTAGGGTAATGCGCCTGTGAGAAGGGAAATCCTACAATATGTCAGAAGGATATTCTCTGTCACTGCTGTAGGGTAGGAATCTGATTCCAATAGACTAAAATGATCCCAAAAGAGGTGCAGAAGAGGGCTAGTGTGTCTGACAAGGGGAAGTGAGAAGAATTTGCCTTGTTTGGCCTAACAAAAAAAGATACGAGGAAGTGTTGATATGTAAATGTTTGTCTTCTGGCTCCTTAGCTTAACTAAGCCAATAAAAAATGAGAACAGTGGGTATAAACTGGTGTTTAATATATTAGGATTTAAACTTTTTTTTAATTCTTTGGTCTTCTGTCTGTATTTTTTTACGGAGAGAAGGGGAAGACTTCTGTGTAGTTTAAAAACAAAGCTAGAGGAGCTCATGTAAAGGAGAGGATTCTATGGATTCCTATGATAGCAGGGAGGCTGTAGTCAGTGGTGAACTGGAAAGTGTAGCTTACCCTTGGGATAGGCTACCCAAATGCAAATATTACACTACCACAATAGTTTTTATAATAAGAATAAATGCACTTCTCTCTGTGCTATTTAGTAAAGAAATGCATGTTCTGCTGCTGCAAGACTACTAGCTACAGTCTACTGTCACTTACTGTTTTAAAATAATCCTTTGGAGTAAGCCGTTCTCTTACAGGACAGTAAGATGTTACTAAGTTCACCTTGACTAAATCAGCAGCAAGGATTGTGTTACGTTTTCCACATTGTTGCCATGAGCCCTGTCCAAATGTCAGTAGTCCTTACAACACAAGTGTCTGCATTGTGAGAAGTTAATTGAGCAAATACCTACCAATAATTGTGGTGGGTGGCTGTTGTAGAAACATGGGAAGTAAAATCAGATGTACAAGGAAAGGACTGGTGAATGAAGGTCTGAAATATGACTGGCCAGATGGATTTTTGAGAAGATGTAAGATTAACCATTTATAGCCAGGGAGACTTTGAAGAGGGTCAAAACAACACTACTGTCTGGACAGGATTAGGAATATGTGTAGAGTATCTCAACTTGTCACAACACATTTGTTGTGATCTGTGCCTCCTAAGTCTATGGTCCAGCTGTTTAAAAAACATCTTACTCATGTTTATATAGCTGTTAAACACTTGGTGTTATTCTGTACCTTAGTACTTAAGTAATTTTAAATAACCTGACTGTGGTTTACCTAAGTGCCTGAACATATTTTCCATATTGCCCTGTCATTTCTTGGGTTGTGATGTTAAATGTAACACGCTTTGAGTAACTTTTGACTTAGGAATGTAACTCCAATTGCCGCTCACTAAGCATATGGATTTCACCTGCAGTGGGAGAGACCACATGTAGTTTTTACTTAAAGGCCAATCTTTTTTTCTCATGAAGACTTCCAAAGCAAGGCTGGAGTAGCTCAGAACACAGAGTTGCTGGGTTGTGATGAACTGTAGCTAGATAAGAAGAGGGGGTGTGAGCAGTGAACCGCTTTGTGTTCTGGCAGCTGCGGTACATACTTTATGTTTGCTTCACATGGGATTCCTGTTGTGCTTTGTGGGTTCTTTATGTTTGGTCTAACCTGTGTAAACATGAAGCAGCCGGAGATCTGCCCAAAGAAGGCAGTTAGGGAGTGACTGGTGTAAAATCAACATTCCACCACTTATCGTGCTTACTGTCACTGTTGTCATGCTAAGGAAAATCAGGTGCAGAGCTCAAACAGGGCATGCTCTGGTCATTGTTCTCTGAATAGTCATCTTGGGGATGCCATCATGGCCTACTGTAACTGGACTTGGTTGGCCTCCTACTCAGTCTCAAGATGTAAGGAGACTCTCACAGCTACTCTGAGCAGCAGATTTTTAATAGTTTGCTTTTAATTTTTTGCTTAGACACACATGCCTGGTGTTTCCACTGAGACTTTTTCAGATAGGGTATGTCTAGAAGGATACGTCTTGTCTGGTTTCCATGGCTGTGTCCTCAATAGGAATAGGTTCTGTGTGGTTGAACAATCCAGACAATGCCACTGATGTGTTCTTTTTGTATGTATTTTTTGAGGTCCTCTTTGAGCAAGTTATGTTGCATTCTTTTGTAGTGTACATGTGATGGTCAGTGAGGCAGATGACATGGAAAGTGCAGGTATACCAGTCGCTTAATGTTTGGAGGTTCAGAATTAGCATCCCAGTTGTAGACTGTTGTCCATAGCCGTGTAGTCACGTTCATAGACTTAAGTGAGTTTTAGTTTATGGTGTATAGTGGTAGAGTGTACTTGGCATTTTTCATTTTATTACAAGTAAACTCTTAAAGAGTGCCAGCAGAATTCCAACGTCAGGGAAGTGATGTGTTATGTGTGACTAATTTTAACTGAGCTTCAAACAGACTGTGCTGCTAACAAGTAAAACTCCATTGAATTGGCAGTATTAGGGAAAGCTTTTTAGCTCAAATAACACAAAAGACAGTTACAATTGGCTTGGGCAGCAAGAATCTTGGTAAAAGTAAATAGTACAGTACCACTATTTTGTAGAGCTTGTGGTGATTTCACTTGGTAATTTTGATGGTATATTTACAAAGTAGCATCCACATAGGTGAAAAACTCCATTTGAACTTTCAAATCACTTAGGAAGGTGCCTTCAACTCACTGAGGTGTGTAAACTCAGTCAGCCAAAGCTGATGTGTATTCTGAATGTTGTCTTTAATATGCAAACATACAGAGTTGTCACCTTCCGAATTGGTTCTTTTTCAGGATGGAAAACTTAATGCACCAGTAAAGAAGGGTTTGAAAACCTCACAGAAACTCTACTGCTGTCCTATTGAAGGCTGCCCTAGAGGACCAAACAGACCATTTTCCCAGTTTTCTCTTGTAAAACAGGTATTCCTATTTCCTAAAGTATTATTTTCATACTGATTTGGTCCTGACTGTCTCTACTCCAGAGAGTGTAAACTTTTCCATTCAGATATGAGCAAAGCCTCTCAGCATGTATCCAGAAGTTGGAGAACTGTATGCAGAAACTCCACGTAGGGCATATGCTTAATGAATTTGCACGTCAATATTAGAGGACTTGAATCTTTTGATCAGGCAGATGCCGGTATGTTCTGCTAAACTAGAATACAGCCCCTTTCCACAACTTAAAAAGATAGAAAAGGATCAAAGAGGGGAAAAAAATCAGGGTAGCAACTAATGAAGGTTAAAAATGTGGATGATGCTTTTAAACTGCTTTTTCAAGTGGTCAAGAGTTAAAGAGTTTTTCTCTGCTTTAGTATCAAAATGCATTTGTTTGCTAGTTACCCGTTTTGTTAAACAGGTAAGACTTGTTTCTGCATAAGTAAAAAATCCATGCTTCTGCTCTTGGTCACCTGTGATAACCTGGGGAGACCATAGGAGATGAGTGGCTAGCACTCAATGCTGTAAATGGAAAGGAAAAGTTCTGGTGTTTGCTCTGAAGTTGATCTGTTTGACTTGAGAGTATTTGCTCTGTTGTAGATCTTCAGGACTGTGCACATGTTGCAACATACACTTACTTATGCTTTTTGGCAAGCTTCATCTGCAGATTTGTTAATGTCCATAGGAAACCTCCAATTACATTAGGACAAATAAATGTTTATCTGTGGTTTAAGATGCACATAGCACAAGCAGATTTGCAAACTTTAAATTCTTTCTGTTGATTTCTTTAAGCTTGTAACGTATTCCTAATGAGACTTAAAAAAAATTTAATTCTACTCTTCAATGCTATTTAACAACTAAAAAAAATGCAAATATTAATGTCTCCCCTAAACATGATTGATTTTTTTTCCCTATCTTAGCTGAAGGCTGATGTTTACTTTTCCTTGTGTATTTTAGCACTTTATGAAAATGCATGCTGAAAAGAAGCACAAATGTGATAAATGTAGTAACTCCTATGGTACAGAATGGTATTTGAAACGGCATATAGAGGTCTGTGGCAAGACTTTCCAGTGTACTTGTGGGTGCCCTTATGCCAGCAGAACAGCCTTACTGTCTCATATTTACAGAACTGGCCATGAAATTCCTGCAGAACACAGGTAAAAGTGAAGCAGTTAAGTCCTTTGTCTCCCATGTACTGTCTTTTTGTCTCCTTTCTGTTGATTAAATTGGAAATAGGCTCACATTTTCAGCTGTAAAGCAGTTTGCAGTTTCTTCGTTCTGTTGCTTTTAGTAGTTTCTGTTTTGTTGAAGCCAATAATGATTGTCTAATCAGTAAGATCAGGTCTCCCCACATATAAAACAAAAGTACTGCCAGCATGATAGTTACTGATGACACTGCACTGCATGGCATGAATGCTAGTGGTTCTTGTTGCATCTGCTTTTACAGTTCTGTGAGAGTAGAGATGATCTGGAAATGTTTACAGCTGGAAACATGTGGAATGCAGTTCAGTTTATTTTCTTTTATAATCTAGTCATCTTTGCAAGTATTAGTGGATTCTTTTTTTTTTAAATGCCTATTATCTGCATGTTTAGTTTTATAGTTGTCTTAAGGTATGCATATATTTCATAAAGGGTAGTCTGTTTCCTGAGGCCTAGCCTGTCTGTCTTGGAGATTCAACGGCTGCAAAATTAAGTTTTATGTGAAGGAGTGCTAATTGTATCTTCAGCTTCCATGAGAGACCCTTACCTGTACACTAATTTTAACAGCACTGTCCCTTCAGTGCTCAGTCTGAGTTAGCATCAAAGTAACAGATTAAACATGTCATTAAATAAGAGTGCTTAATGTACAAGGGGGAAGAAACCTTCTAAACTTACACCTCCATTTAGAAATAGGTCTTCATAAAAGAGGTGACCTTTTTTCTTTTTTAAATGGGAGAGTGAGGAATAGAATTTTACAAAACTGAAGTTCATGGAGTCTTTTGTATTTTAATCAGGATTAGTTGTCTTCTCATATCTACCTTCATCTGTGACTTCAGTTTATGTTTTCAATGCAATGACTCAAAAGAATGGAAGGCAAATGTTTTGTGCTTGAAAGGAGTATAAATTATTAATCTCATGTTCACAGGGATCCTCCTAGTAAGAAAAGGAAAATGGAAACATCTGTGCATAATCAGCAGTTGGCAGAGAAAGCAAATGAAGCATTCATCAACACACACAATAATAATCCTGGCACTCGGGAATTGGAGTCCTCTGAATTGAAACTAGTGGCCTCTCTTGAAGGCTCCTGCAGTTCTAACTTCACGAACCAAATGCAGCCAAAATGTACACCAAAGATGCTTTTACCAAAGCCCAAGGTGGCTTTGGTTAAACTTCCAGTGATGCAGCTTGCTCACTTGCCTATATATGTATCTGCAACAGACCCTTCTGTCAAACCTGCTGTAGTGGCTGTTGATAATCAAGGTTCAGTTGTAAGTACTGTTCATTTATTACCTCAATCTATAGGAATTCTGATTCCAGCACTGGAGGCAGAAACACTTGTGTTTAAAGATAGTATGCCTGTTTCAAAAGTGACAAATTCTGGTCATCACGAACCAGTAAGTACTGGTGTACAGGTTGACTTGGATAAGGTTACATCGAATAACACAGGGCAAGAGCTGGGCAATGTTTGTCACAAGAACAATATTTCTTCAATAAATATACAGACTGACTTGTCTTATATTTCACAGAACTTTGTACCAGCTGCAGCCTGGACTCCCAATTCTTCTGTATCCTCTTGCTCACAGACAGACCTGTCATTCAGTTCACAGGTTTCATTACCCATCAGTGTACAAACACAGACGCTGCTGCCTGCTTCCAAACTGACTTCATCCATAGCTGCTCAGACTGATGCTTTCAGTCAGGTTTGTTTTCCAACGTGTGGCATTTCTAGGGAGACTCAAACGAGCAGGACACAGGACCCTGTTGACGGAAGAGTGCAAATGGACCAGGCTGTAATGTGCAGTGACATCTTTGACAATGTTCATTCATCATATAATGTTTCTACTCACATTGGACTTCCAGAAAACAATTTAATGCCTGCAAATATAGATCAAACCTTGCTGCAGAGGAGTAATTGCAAGAGCCTGAATCCAGATACGGTGAAGTCTGAATCCCTTATCAGCTTTAATACACAAACTAATATACTTCCACCTCAAAATACGATGGATAATCAAACCCAGACAATGGACCTACTAAGTGATCTGGAAAACATCTTTTCAGGAAACATGTCTGGCCAGACACTGGATAATCGTGGCCTTTTGTCTGAGACAAGTTCTCATGCTGACACGCATCTGCCATCTGGTCCATCACAGAGCACAGGCATAGACTTTGACATTGAAGAGTTCTTTTCAGCATCCAATATCCAAACTCAGACTGAAGAGAGTGAGCTTGGGACCCTGAACTCTGAACCAGTTTTGGAGTCACTGGACATTGAAACTCAGACTGATTTCTTATTCTCAGATAGTGCCACTCAATCATACAGCTGCCGAGGAAATTCTAACTTCTTAGGTTTGGAGATGTTTGATACACAGACACAGACAGACTTGAATTTCTTTTTGGACAGTAATACCCATCTGCCTTTAGGAAGTATTCTGAAGCAGTCTAGTTTCTCCATGAGTACTGACTCATCTGATACAGAAACCCAGACAGAAGTATATCCGGCTACTAAAAGTATACCTCCTCAGAATATTGAAGGCAAAGTCCAGCTCAGCAGCACTGAAACACAGACGATGGATAGCTGCTTTGAGAACCTGGGGAGTTTATTCCTTACCAGCAATGAGACACAGACAGCAATGGATGACTTTCTTCTGGCTGACTTAGCCTGGAACACAATGGAGTCCCAGTTCAGTTCAGTAGAAACACAGACCTGTGAAGAGCTGTGCTCTTTGTTTCAGAGCTCTGACAAGCCCAGCCATTGAGTACTACATAATGTAACTGTTGCCTGTGGTTTGAAATTAAGTTATTGGGGTGGGAGAGATGGACTGACCAAGTTAATCCGCTTTGCATTACTGAATGTAGTTATCATGAGCAGTTGGTCTAAGAGACTTTTCATGCTGACGGTACTCTGTTGAATATGTAACTTTATATAAGCTATGGGAGTATAAATGGAGGGGGGGACTGTAACTTGTTAATGTATATTTGAACCTTAAAAAAAATTGTGGTGCCTATGTTTTTTCCTCAAACTTCTTTAAAAAGCTGGTACCGCTTTCATATAAGTGGAAGAACTTTAAAATTGTTCTCGCTATATATCTATAACTAGTCCTGGCTTACACACAGGGTTCCAGCATGCTGGACCAAAACCCTGACCTGTCCAGTTCATATGCTTCCCTGAACTTACAGAGGAGGGTTCTATTAGTGTAAGCTACTTCTGTTTACTTTTTTTTTTAGTAGCTTGTATTTTAAATCCAGCATGAACATAGTAAGCCGTATTGTCTTTGCTTTATGCCTTGACAACTCTTTCTCTGGCATACATTGGTGTTTTCCAAATACCTGTCCAACACACTAGACACACATAGACTCTTGAATTGTTGAATATATTTAAGTATATAAGTATATATTATTAAAAATATGTAGAAAAAAACCTCATTTTTTTCCCTGAGTGGCACTGATGCCATTTGAAGGGTAGGAAAAGAACTTGGAATACATAATTATAGGGAAAGTTAGTCTGTCATCCTTTTAGCTAGTGTAATAAACGGAACTAACATGTTTAGAGTCTTCAGGAGGGATTTGCTTAAATTATTTCTGACTGTAAGATGCAAATGTTACAATGTGTGTGCCTCAGAGACTGGGATAATGTGTTTTTGCTGAAATTCTCCTAGCTCTATTGAGATGCAAGCTGAGAAATGTTCCAGTGGTTTAAACCTCTATTACCTTAACAGGAATCTTTAGAAATGGGAAATTAAATTCTCTAAAATACTCACTCACCTGGATTCCTGGTTTTGGACTTCCTGCTTCCAAAAACAATTGGAATCCACACAACAGAGCTGGGAGATCAGCTCACAGAAACCCTCTCAGAACACCTGGATCTTGCTTTTGCACATTGATCTGCAGCCCTCAGTTCCTGTAGCTTTTAGAGAGTTTTTCTGATATAGTCAAATTCAAACAAACTGATTTTTCAGAGAAGAAACATGTGACCTCTTGGAATTTTTGTTAATGTTCATCTTGCCCCTTATACCATTGTTTGCAGCATTTCTCATTTGCATGAAAAGAGGAAATTAAACCAGTTGTGAATGTATGTTGGAATTTGGCCTTAAACTGATTTTGATCTCTTACTGTAATACCTGCAAAATGTAGGCCTCTGGTTTTGTCCTGGGCACTTTTTAGTTTCTGTTACCTTAAATGAAAAGAGAAGCCTCTTTGTGTCAAGTTCCTGGGCCTGTACCAGACTTTAATCCTCCATTATGAGAGGAGAGGTATTGGCTGCGTATTTACTAGGCAGCCCATCAGTAAATGTATGTCCAAGTCTTAGTTTTTGAAGACTTGCTATGCTTTGTGCTTCATATCCTCAACTCAAAGACGTGGGAGTTAAGTTACTCATCTGTTAAAACTAGCTTGTTTTGTTGAAAATGAGCAATACCTTTCAATTTTTTTGTCTCTTCCTACCACTCTTTAAATTGCCATCGTTAACATGCTAATATGGTAAGCATCTCTACTTTTACTGGAAATAATCTCTTTGGATTAACCCTGAGACTCTTATTTTCCTCCTGAAAAATTCCTGGAACCGCAGCTGTGTTGCCTGTTTAATTTTTCAACATTTCTAGGTGTCAGCTCAGGCACTTCCAGTCTTTGGATGAAGAAGCTGCAGAAAGGAATCTTGCAGTTCTGCCCCAGGAGTACAGTAATTCTGCTTTGGGGAAAGTCCCCCCAGGTTTCACAGTGTCTAGAGTTCTGATCTGAAAGGTGGGATATATTGAAAAAAGGAATGCATCGCTTGTAATTCTGTTTTTTCTGAAGATAGAACTAATATGTACTTACCTGCCTACTTTGAAATTGAGAAATAAGATAAATTAACCTGATATCATCATTTATTCTATTGTAGTATTTTTCTAGTAATGTTGCATCTTGAAGTTTTAAAGTGTTTCTCCTTCTCCTTTCTTCTCCCTGGCTGGAATACCAGAGAACATTTCTTCATACATAGGCCTCTCTTGTTTTCCATGTGCAAGGTGTCTGTGTTGACACATGGAAGAGCAGCAGTTACTACAGATCTGGTTCCCAGGGTACCACTAGAAAGGACTTTGACAGTTTGGAAAAACTCTGTTTTCCTCAGCTGTAGAAGGTAGAAGTGAGAAACTGCATTACCTCTGCATTTAGTAAGTCAGTCTTTTTTCTGCAGGAGAAGGAATATTAGGTGATGAGGAGCAGAATTACAGAAGGCTTAGAATTGTAGCCATCTGAGAGACCAGCTGGCATTTCAAGAACTTTGAAACTTAGTTTACAAGTCAGAATGAGAATTGCTACTTCTTACACTTTGGTGTAAGCCAAAGCTCTTAACACCAGTGACTATCAGCAAAAACTAAGGTTTGTGTGGATGCAATCTTACAATGTAATCGTTACTCATTTACTGTACTTTGTAGTTAAAAGTATTTGTGAGCTTTGTGTGTTTTATTAGAACATGCAAATACCATTCTCTTCCCTCATCCTATGGGTTTACAATAGTTTGAACTTTAATTAGGTGAACACAATACTACAACATGAAATGATTTGTTGAAAGGACGGTATTGAGAAATTATTAAATATGTCTGCATAGGGAAGTGGCTCATTCTGACCAAATTTGTGAAGAAAGAAGTTCTCCATAAATCATTCCTAAAAGTCAGAAACGGCTTTGGATCCTATGTTGCTGGCATATGCCAGTTTGGATTTATTAAGTACTTTGGTGAAAATGTGATGGCTGCAACTAGACTTCCTAGTTCACTGAATCCCGCAGTAAACCTAATGAAACCTGATATGCAATACTATTGCTGAATATTACAAATTCTTCTAATCTGAACAAGTTCTTTAACGTGGCTCATTTTCTGTTTTGGCCGTTGTTTTAAAAATAAACTTCAGTCAGAACTATTTCTTGGTAGTACTAAAATGATACTTATCTCCCTTTTTCTGCAGTTTGTCTCTGATTTGATTTTCAAGGCACTGTCTCTATTGTAAGTATTGGTCAGCAGTGACTTACTACTTTGCTTATTCTCTTTTGTGTCCTCTGCTATTTGAACTGCTATACAAAAAGTAACAACCTCTCCGTAGTCTCTTAGCACAAATTTTTATCTAGAAGTCATACTAATGTGGCTTGTACTTATTCCTTGCATTTCCTGCTTCATTCTGTTATGCTGTGATTGCTGGATCTTGATCTGGTTGCCTGCGTAATGCTACTCTAAAATTGAATTAGTACTTTTGTAGTTTCACTTGAGCTTTTCTGTGGTATATAAAAAAATCGAACAAATGAAAGACAGCAATTTTGGGACACGTGTTCTATGAGGACATAAGCACAAAGCAGCTGAAAAATGAGAGGTCTGTCTTGTTGCCGTCCATGTTTGTCACAATGTTAAAAGTTTGTATGACAGTAGATGTGTGTTTCTTCCACTTTTGGCTTTATTTGCATCTGTTTCCGCTAAGACGCTTGTAAAGAATTCTGCTTTGGGTAGGGAGGGAATCCTCCCCCAACTCTTCATGTCAGCCTAGGGAAATTGGTAATTTAATTGGAGTTTCTCAGCACTGTGCATTCTTAGCTGTGCAAAGCTGCTTGTGTCTAGAAAATTTTCACTTCCAAAGGATATGAAATCTTAAATATATATACTTGCAGCTGTAAATTAAACAGCTGTAAAACAAGCCTTGTGGGACCCCGTCTAGTTTTGAATAATTCAATTGGTGTCTTAACTTACTGTATGTAACTAACACTCCTTACAAATTTTTATTCCAAAGCGCGCATGCAGTCATTTTTTCTGTTGAAAACAAAATGCTGAATTTCCCTGTTAGTCATGTACCTTGATTGTGTAGAGGTAACAGAACAAAGAAAGATGACTGCCTTCCACTGTTCTAAATCCTTATCCTGCCAACATACGCTCACGTGCTTAGTCAGATCTGAATTGATTTTTGTGTGAGGGTGGGTCGAGGTGTAAGTGTCAGCAGGATTGGGATCTTAGGGGATTAGGGGTTTTTTAATAGCCTTTCAAATATAGGGTAAGTCAATAGGACTAACATATACTGAATCAACACAGGATGCTCAACTTGCAAAAGAACATATTACTGCAATGACAGCTCAGAGGTGAACCAAATGTAATTGCCTTTACCATTAAGGTCGTACAGCTTCCTTTGCTTTAATACTTTTCTGACATGTTGTGTTTTTAAGCGTGATCTTCATGTACAATTTACTGTTCCAAATACATTCGCACCAAAATGTTGTGGAACATTCTGGGCCTTGCAAGCTTTTTCATTCATGTTTGGTTTAAGGTGCTGCTATGTTTGTGTTCCTTAGTAGAACAGGCCTACTGTAAACAGACTTCCATTAATAACTTTATCTGAGAACTATGAGGACAGGGTTGTTTAATGGTACCAAGCTTCAGTGCATGGTGCAAACATACATCTTCTGGGTTTTTTGTTGTTTTTTAACAGTTGATGTCAATTTAAATGTGTGCTAGAAGGATTTGCTGCATAGAGCATGACAATTTTCTTGTTTAAAATGCCATTGCTATGCAATGAACAGAATCAAGGAACTACACGGTTCAACTCTGCATTGCCTTGCAGTCAGCTTGAGGATTATGTTTGTATTTGTGTGTGCGACCCTTCCACTTCACCAAAAATGTAATTGGACAGCCTGAGACAGTGGGAACTCCTGAAGGAACTGCCAGGTTCAATACA
Source organism: Phaethon lepturus (assembly GCF_000687285.1). NCBI lineage: Eukaryota > Metazoa > Chordata > Aves > Phaethontiformes > Phaethontidae > Phaethon > Phaethon lepturus. The sequence goes on along the minus strand of NW_010556585.1, from coordinate 6,734 downwards.
GAAGTTCTTTCTTCCAATTCTTTTTCATATACTGGCTTTACAGCCCTGTCTTCAACATAACTAGCAGTGGAATGTAATAGATGACTTGTGATGATGTAAACTGTACATTTCACAACTAGTGCTTTACATGCATGCTTCAGGCACTTGCATGCAGAGCTAGATTGACAGTACTTCTATCTAGAGACATACACAAGTGCATCTGTGATGAAGCTAGATACGAGATAGCCATGTTTTTTTCAGCTTACAGAATTCAACACCTGATTATGATCTCATTTAAACTTCTAATTATTTGGAATGCATGAGTAATAAATCTCATGGGTGAGTCTTCCCCAAAGCATGTGTGAGTTAATCTCAATAAGGCTTTGAAATGTCCTTAAAGTATTTTTTCTTCTCATCACTGGTGGGATTTTGATCTAGTGGACAAATTCAGTTTTCAAAGGATGTCCATGTTTAATTCTTGCTCTTTAAGCCAGTAAACTTGCAATGAACAGACAAAAGCAAGCATTCATTTCTTAGACCTATTTTACAAGTGACAATCCCAAAGAAGGAATGTTGGCCTAGTAATTGTGAAACTAAGTATATTAATGCATGCAGAGAAAACCTTGTGCCAAAATACTGTTTCATATTTCCTTCTGTTGGAAACTGAAGTGTTACACAAAGCTACTAGTAAGTTATTCACAGGTATTGAAATGTTTTGTTCACAAATGAAGCACTTAGTCCTGTAAATTATACATATTTTGGAATAAAGTTAACTTCAATCCATTTTTGCCTTCTGTTTTAATGGCTATGATCTCCTGCCTACAGAGGCATGGGTGGGGTATTCAGTGCCTGTTGGCAAGTACCACCCATTGCTCCTTAACACCTTACCTTGTGAAAGCTAGGTGTCTTTTGAATTGGTAGAGATTTTGTAAATTAAAACTACCTTACAGTGTCAGTCCTTGGTCTCCAGAGGTGGCAAAACTTTGCCTGTGTAGTCCTGCTTCTCAGTTTAATCCTAGGAAGTTTAAACAACACAAATGTAATCAGAATGTCAAGATGCTACATTTCATAAACCTGAAACAAATCCATTTGAGATGTTGTCTGCACCTATGCACAGACTTTCGTGCAGAGTCTGATGCATGCAGGCAGGGCTGGATTCTTTTGACCAGCAGCATCCAGGCTGGCTGCACCAGTGCTCCATCTCAAACCTCTCACCAATGCAAAATTTAATCTTTCATTACCCTGTATGCACAATACAATACAGTTTCAGCTCACTGACGGATGGCTTTCTTCTACAACAGACTCTTGGGACAGAAGGATTACTTTGCATTCTTCCTCTACCTTGCCACCCACCCCTCCTGTAATTTTCAAGATCTCTAGAGTTATAACATCAAGTAGAAGTTCAGCTGTGTTATGATGATTAGTTTTCAAAGTCTACATGTGTCATGTAGTCCTCTCTAACAGATTATATTATTTTGCAATGTTTTATATAACTGAGAAAATATTTTTTGCCACTATGAATATTAAAAAAAAAAAGCTAGAGTAGATTGATTTGGAGTATGGATCATACTTTGTCCCTTTCCTTTGTGTGCAGTTTCCATGCTTAGTAATGATCTCACCATTTTCTGTTAGTTGGGGGATACAAGATGCTGATTTCTACTGTTGCCTATATATCTTGTGTATACAACTCAGAGTAGGTGAACGAGCAGATGCTCCTTGACTGACAGTTCATCGGTACTATTACATCAGCCGCAGTCACGAATGAAGCGTTCTCTGACGTATAGCAGGCTGCTGGTTTCAGCCCCATCATACTCTGAGGTAAGTGGCAGCGTTGAGCCCTAGCGGTAGCAAAATATGGATGGTATTTCCAGAGGGGAGTATGTTGTAAGTATCTAGAAACTAAATTCCTGTTCAGAGCATTTAAGTTAGGAGAGATTCAAACGTTTAAGATGCTGACTATCCTTTCAGGAATAATAGCCCTAATTCTTGTCATAGGGATGATTCTGCTTAGTTGAGGCTGAGTTATTTCAGGCTTTTCATTATTCAGATCAGATTTGGCCTATGGACAAAAGTCAGATGCTTTGACAGGCTGATCCTCATGAAACTTTCACAAATGGTAGACAGTCTAAAGGGCATGACGAACCTCAACTCTTGATTGAGAGCAGACTGAGAAGGAGATAATGGCTGTTTAGCGATCAGGGAAGCCTCATGTATTTTTGAACTGCTTGCTTGCTGTTGCTGAGAATTCACTTATTTCATCTGCTGGCAGTGAAAGCATTCCTGACTTGTTTGTGTTTAGTTCCTGAATTTCCTTCACTTAAAGAAATTGCACGCTGGCAAGCTGATTGTTTTCTGTCAAAACAATGGAATTAGAGGCAGATTTTCTTTCCAGCTCCAGGATTTGCCAGCGAGTCCTCTGGAATCAGTCCTTTGGAAGTTTGGACCTAAAAAGGGAAAAAATGTTGATTTAACTTCCAGGAGTTCCATCATTGTATTTTTACACTGTTGTCAACAATTCCCTTTGCACTTGTTTTGTTTTGGCACCTTGAATACAGGAAGCCCTTCTAGCTGATCTAGCCCTTAAGTTTATTTCCTTTCCTTGAACGGGAATGGCTTTATTCTTGAGAGAATTTACACACAAACAAGAAGCTGCTGTTTCCTGTGTTAGAAGAAGTCAGTGTATTCAAGGGCATGTAACTTGATTAACCTTATGATGGCTTAAGTGTTGTGTGTTTGTTTGTTTATGTTCTAGGCCTTTAGTTAGCAGCTTTTCTGGTATTCTGCTACAGGTCTTGTAGCAATAATATATGAGTGTGGTTCTTAGAAGTATTATCTAGCATCAGGTTGTAGTAAAACCTCCAACTAATCTGTCCGATTTGACAGTTTCCAAAACCTCAGTAAAAATCTTACCTGGCATGAAACACTGGAAAACGTGGAAATAACATTTGTAGTTTTCACTGCAACTTTAAACATTTTTTTCTGTAGTCCTAAAGAATTTACTGCCTCTCTGCAATGGCTGCAACTTATCATTACTATAACAAACAAGTTTGGCTTTACTTACTGTTAGTTGGTAATGCAGTTCATTTTTCAGTTTTCTCACTGAAGCAGCAGTATTTTCAGTTGTCTGCATGGGAGAGACTATCTTCTCTCCTAGACTATGGAAAATGGTACTAGTTTCACAGCTACATGTTTGAATTTTGTATTTAGTGGAAAACGGGACTGAAAAAAGTGTATACGGATTTATTTATCTTGGGGTATTTGTGAAGGATGCTTCTTTTGCAGAGCTTGTATTTTATACCTAAATATGAAAAATAGGATTGGAAAATACATTACTATAGGGGGAAAGGTACAAAGAAGGGAAGAAAATTATATGTTAGAGCGTGTCTCTGTTCTGTCAGAATGATACTGCACTTGTGTAGCGGTAGCACCACACCTGAACAGCAGCTAGGACAAGTTACTACAAGAAAAAAAATGTGTTTCCCAGAAATTAACAAGCAAGATGGACCTTGACTCCAGATTGTCATTGGCTGAGATTTTCAGATATCCAGAGTATTGAAAAAGAGGTAGAACATGCATCTAGATCATTGTATCTAATGATCTATTTTTTAATAGATTTTTATAACTTTTTAATAGGTTCTCTATAGCTTTCCCTCTTGACTTGCAACAAAATACCAAACAGGTACAAAAAATTCCTGCCACTTCAGATTGAAATGTTTAGCTTCTGTTCTTCAGGAATAGTGAAGGAATGCAGAAGACAGTAATCCTGACAGCAGCCCTGTGCCGTTTCTGGCCTAGGTGCTTATTTGGTTCGCCGTTCAGTAGGTGGCACTCCTCTCTCCAACACACGGGTACCTACCATCACTTGAAAAATCAAATTTCCTGCCAGAAAAATGGTGGTGGCCCTGTTCTAACCTCCAGTGCGACGACTCTCATACTCTGCACCTCAGGCTGATACAGCACTCTACTGAAAGATCTGCTTAAAGAATCGCAACATACTTCCTATACAAAACAGTGTTCTAAAAAGTTTCCAGATTTCCCTAAGCAATTCCCAGGAAAATCTGTATTAGGAGATAAAGCAAACTGCTTGGAACTGTTATTTAGCACTCAGGTCCTGTGCTCTTCTCTAAAGGTCATTTCACGTAAGTATTGGGTGAAGAGATGAAGCCATGTCATCCTTCTGTTCTTTGAAGGAATAAACACATAATTATTTAGATACATAGAATACATGTCACCTGTTTTACTGAAACTCTGCCACTAGAAGGTGATAATTCTTTAGCTCTGATGTTGAGATACCCAAAGATGAACATAATTAACAAACTGATGCCAGAAAACTACTAAACACTACATTTACGCACATGTTTATTAGTAAAGAAAGAAATCTAAAAAGACATTTAATTCCTCCATCTGTTTTAAAGTGGAAACCATATGCTACTGGGAGCATTACCTTCTCCATTCCAAATTTTTATCAAAGCATCAAAAGAGGGGAAGGGTAAGTTGCAATTTATCCCTGTCCTGAATGCTGAATTGAATTGCAGTTACCTGTGCATCTATGGAAAGACTGCTATTTTACTTTGGTTTTTACTTAATACAAAAGCAGAAGAGAACTTCATCTGAAAGTCCCTCATTTAGTATGAGATGAAACAAGAATAAGTGAATATCAGAATGCACAGAATACCTATTAAACAGCAACAAGCAAAGAACACATTGACGAGATTAAAAAAATGAATCTACTTACAGTAAGAAAGAAAAAACAATTGTAAATAACTGTCAGGCCCACCACTGTCTGCTTTCCAGGTCACTTCCATTTCTTTTAGGTGCCAAGTTAGCAGGGAATGTATGCAGATGTTTGTGAAGCGCAACAGGATTTAGCACTGTTTAAGTTAAGAATATTATTAAATGCCTTGCAGAGTAGGCATGGATTTAAGAATGTTCCTAAAGTTAGGCATTGCTTCAGTGCTCAGCAGCATCAAATAACTCATTACTGTGCTAGGCTCCTCTAGTCATTCAGTGAATCTAAATGAAGGGGTTGTACTTCATCCCCAGAATAAGCAATTTAAGGATCTAATGAATCTATCTTATAGTCAGGAAGAAACTAAAGCTACGTGAAAGCAATTGGCATTCATCAGCTTATAATTCTATTAATAGCATCTACAAAAACAACAATTATCCACATTGCTAATAAGGAAATTTTGTGGTTTTTTTCTCACAGTCTAATAAGCTTTTAAAAAGGCATGACATTACAATATAGAAACATCAGGTCAGTCTAGATGGCACTGCAGCTCCTGCAATGTGGCTGACTGTTAAGGAAGGTAGTGCAGAAAGCAGTGGAACCTGCTGCATTTTTTGTTTCCTTCCTTGACCTCAACATACCTGTTCCTGATATTGTTGGTTAAAGAGCCCTGGATGGATGTCATCATGTTTTGTATATTGCTTTTGGTTTGTATGTGGAATCTGCATACAGGCACGATGACTGTCCTTTTTAAAAGCAATTGGATTAGAAACACTTGCAATACTTTTGTCTGATTTAAGAGCACAGTGCCAGTGTAGCTGCTCAGGATCTTCCTGCAGGAATGAGACTTTTGTATGGCTTGTGATAAACAACAATTCATGAATTTCTATGTTTTGTCCTGTATCATTTACCATGTCAGCTCCCTTTTCCCCCTTCTGCTCTGTTGCTCTAGCATTGTGACTACAGGAAGTGATCTCAGCTGACGCACCATTGAGCATTTTCTGAGAGATAACAGTTTTTGTATTCTTCCAAGTCTGAAGTATCCTTGGGAGTGGCATCTTTCACAGATGGAAGTACTTGCAAAGACTTAAAAGATTCGGAATCATTTGGATCAAGAGCATCAAGCACATTAGTCTCTTTATGCCTTACAGCTGCTGGATTTTTCACATCTTCCAAGTTCCACATCTTTTTATTGGCAGGTTCTTTGTTTCACCTTGGAATGTTTGAACAGTGTAACTTGTTACGTATTTCCATTTTAATGCCATATGTTGTAGGACAACAGTTAGACCTAACTAGAATGGGTTGAAATCTTTTCCTTTTCTGAAGCTGTATCAGCTATGGCATCTACCCTTCACTCGCCTTCCAATTGTGATTATTTCTGTGGTCTTGGCTTCCTGACCTATGCTGTTGTCAACAGATTGCAACCTGTCTAAGCAAAACTGGCAATTGTTGGAGGTTTCACTTGCCTTTAATTTCTTAGCCTGTTTTTGCAGCTGGAAGCAGGCAAGTGGATCAGTTTTACCCCAGCTTTGCACCTGGTAACAGAGAAACATGTTAAATCTAAGACAAGCCAGAGCATTGTAAGAAGAAAAATGTAGAAGAAATAGTCTTTGCTCGTGTAACTGAATGCTCATGCTATTTGCGTTTTCTTCGCAGTACAAAATAACAAGTAACAGTAATTCCTCACTGGTCCTGTTTTGTAATGTGGCATGGTGAAAGGTCTCCTGAACCCAAAGAAGGACTTGAGGCATTTCGTAGCCCCTCCCCAGGGGTTTTACGGTTTATCCCAAGAGGGAACAGGTTTATCTAACTGCTGACGCGGTTATTGGTGACAGCTGAACACCGCTCCCTCCTTCAGTGCCTCGGAGGATACTTTTCCTCACATCTTTTCTTCACCGTGGGTGGAAGAGTGAGTATGAAAAAGCATCCCCAAATCTCTGTAAAATGATTTCAAAGCGGTCAGCCAAGGCGCTTGACGACCGCTGCCTCCGCACCGTCCACCGACCCGGGCGCGGGCCCCGGCGCC
>NW_010556584.1:3897-15687 GCF_000687285.1 Phaethon lepturus | reverse complement strand
CATTTGCTTTCTGATATCTTTGGTGGTGATTTTTAGGTGGCCTAAATTATCCATTGGTGACAGTGCCACACCTACATGCAGAAAAGGGAAGACAGTAGGTGTGAGGGGGACATTTTCTAAATGAAGAATTAGAACTGGTGAGAAGCAAAGAACAGGAAACACAAATTGAGCGAGTTGTAAGAGGCAGACTTTTCGGTGCTCAAGTGGATAGAGTTTGCATGAGTATTTAGTTTCCATCATGCATTTATCATTATCCAGTCAATATGATAACGAAATGGGCTATCAAAATACTACCATGTCAGTTAGGATATTAGTAGGTAGTCTTCCAAAGCAGAGGTAAAAATATCTTTATTTATGATAACTAAATTATTCAGTAGAACATAATGCACTAGGAATCCAGGCCTAAGGAGAGGTAAATAGTAAAGACCATAGCAGGTCATTGTTTCTGATGCTTAGGATTGTATGTTTCGGAATGGAAATGTCTGAATCATATTCTTCTGAAAGACAGATATTAGTATGTCCCTCTAAAGATGGGGGAAACGAATATTGCTTTTAGTTAGCAAGAAATTAATACAACTGTTTTAGAGCTTTCCTCTTTGAAGTTTTTGCAACCATTTATTCTGTTGCATAAGTAGTTTTCTCAACACACTATGGGTTTTTAATTGTTTGTGCTTTGATGCATTTTATGTAACAGCTCAATCTTGTGTAACAGTGCAGGGGCATGGGACGACTTCTTCCATGATCACTTCAAGTTCAAATGGGATTATAAAGTGAGATACCATCCAACATCGGCTTATCAGAACCATAATGATACCATTGCTGGAATGGAGTAAACAGAAAAGATTTAATCAAAGACAGTTCTGTTCAAGAAAACCTTAAGCAATTTCGCCCATAAGAATACTTTTGAGCTGAGGATCATGGGAAAAGCATTTCAAAAAACTTTTTCTTCCTTCTTAGTCCTTCAGACTTAAAATATTTTAGATACTAGACTGAGCAGAAGTAACCCTTTGTGTTCTTCTGTTACAGTGTAAATGGTTTCAAGCAGTGGGAAATCAAATGTCCTAGTATGTGGAATCAAGATTTCCATGCACTAGGCTGCCCATGCTCAGCACAGAAAGGTGGTCTTACACAAAAGGTCTTCTAGGGGTAGCACTTGAGGTTACAGCTGTATGCTGAAGTAGAGGCTTTTAACTGGGTTTACAACTAATTAGGTAAATGGTTAAACCCATTTCTAACATAAACTGAATCCAAACACTCATGAGCTGAACAATGTATCAGAGCTTACACCCTCTCAAATTCACCCCTATAGTTACATAGTCCAAAATGTATGTGCAGTAAAGTTCCTGGTGTGTGGCATATGACAGTAGAACAAACATCTGTTTTTATTTTCTTCACAGTATTGTTTTTGCATGGAGTTGAACTGGTAGCATGAGATTTATCATTGAATAAATTATAATTCAATGTGGATACTTCCTGTTCTTCCAAGGGCTAGGTTTTGTGAGCTTAAAGTATTTTGGTCGCTCAGTCTGAACAAGAAAGCAGGCAAATCTTGAATAATACACAACCCAAAGGCACTACTGAGGTAACTCAACTGGACAGTGTTTTCATAAAAATATGGGACTGTGGATTAATTCATTGATTATTTTTAGCATTCCACATATATGATAGAGTGTTTTTTTCTTTTTTTTTTTTTTCCTTCCTGAATGATATTGGGACTTAAGGATTTTCATGTGAATGTCTGGCATGTGCAAAGTCACTAGCTCCCATTGCGTTCAGAGGTATTATACATAGAGTTTCTTTTGACCTTGGTAAGAATTAGTTGGTGATACTTTCAGGGAATTAAGGTTAAGATACACAGGAGCCAAAGAGCCATTAAAATCTGTTAGGAAATAGGCTCCTGAGGTGCCTTTGAAATCCGAACTTCCATTCTGTGGGCAAGTGATTGCCTAGGAGTAGTCTGCCTGGCTCTGAGAGAAGTGCTGCAATCAGCGACATGGGCAGAAAGAAAGAAAACAAAGTGACAAGGAAGAATACTTTAAAATCAAATAATGGCACATGGATGCAAACATACCACAGAACTATTAACGTGCAGCATGAAGCTGCAGAATGCAAAAGCAGTGAAATTTGTGTTACAAAGCTTCACTGATGAGTCTGGCTTCAAGCAGGAATCTCTTTTGCAGTGCAAGAAAAAGTTTTGTAGGTCTTTGGGATAGCTGAATCAGTGTGCTCCCTTAAAAACACTTAGGATATTTGCCAGAATGGCAAATTCTGAAAAGTCTGGAAAAAATGGAGATGGGAAAGTCCACCTGAGTGATAGTTTAGCTGAATTGTGGGTTAATGTCAAAACATAGAAGAGCCAGCTTTTTTTTAGTGTGAAAGGGGGGGATCTAAGAGTCTGACTTTTACCTCTAGTAACAAGACTACTAACATCCTAGTCTGAATAGACATTTCAAGATCTTAACATGGATCATGACATTTACTGAAAGGAAAATGTTACTTGTTTATCTGGACTGGTGACTTTTGGCAGCAGGGATTGTTTGCAGTACCATATGAATGTTTCTGTTGACTGTTGTCTATAGCAGGATAGGGCCTGCAAATATTTGTCTGCTTCTGGCAGTTTTTGCCTGTGGTTGTTCAGGCATGCTTTGACAGAGTTTCAAAGTCTGTTTGCCTTTAAAATGCATTCCTAAGATTGTTTTGTGTTTACTCTTTTAAATTATTTTTTTCTTTTCCTTTTTCTTTGAAATTGGCTCAGCTTCTCCTTACCTGCTCTGAGGTAGTATACCGGTAGCCATTATTTCTGCTGCAATACTATGAGTGTGTGATCAAACAGAACTGTTACAGAAGCAAAGGGAAGACAGACATTTAGCAGGTAAAGCTTTCCATGCCACCAATAATAAAGTTGCCTAGAAGAAGGTAGTAGAAGACAAAAAGCTATCTGCACTTGTCTTCTATTGCTAGTGGTCCCATACATGAATGCAGAAAAAGGAGTCTGCGGGCTGACGTGGTTTCGTGATAGCCTTGTCTCTCCTGACAGGCTCTGGCTTCAAAGCTGTTGACACAGCAGCTGGAAGTTCATCAACAGGGCGTGCTGTCAGCCATTCGTCCCACTGAGGTTTTTCTTTTTCCCTAACTCCTTAAAGTGTATAATTATGTTCAGACATATTCCTGTAGTTGTATAGAAGCAGATAGATTCTATTCTTTAATACTAAATACGTTTTCCTTCACTCACTTATCTGCAAAGACTTAGAAGTGATGGGAAAGAATTGCAGTGATAGCAACAGAATGCAGTGAATAAAGATGGCAGCTGATAGGGTGTGACAAGTAAAAATGAAATTGTTCTAATTCATGTTTGGGTTATTAAAATGTGGCACCTGCACAGGTATTGAAACATAATTAGCTAACTGAATTGGGCAAAGTGATATGAGGCATAATTAGCAACTCACTACAGTCCTTTCAGCCAAACTGCCTCTCGGGAAAGAAAATAAATGCTTAAAATATTAAGTGTATCATGCATATTCAGTATTTCAGTTTCTGTTGTTTTTATGAAACAGATTGGAGTGTGAAAAGTCAATGCCAGTTCAAAAGGGGAGTTGAAATGAAATTTGTGGATACGAGATGCTTTGCTTATATTTTGTTTTTTCCTCATTCTCTAAGCCTTTGTCATTCATGGTTTGCTGACATTAATTACACAGGTATTTCCACTCTGTCAACTTGATCGTTGCAGTCCTGCGTTTTAGTTCACTTTTTTTTTTCCCTCCCTGATGTTTTTGCATCTAAAATTCACTGATGCATAGTTCTATAGTTCTCAAGCTTTCAAGGTTCGGGCTCTAAGCTCACAGATTGTTTATTACCTCAGCCTTTACTGCTGTGTTTAAACTTCTTGGATGGGCTGTGTTAACACATCTCTTGGTGTTCAATATCGTAGGAAGCTAGCATATGGAATTCGAATGGAGGATCAGGCTGATGCAGGTCAAGCAGCTGTTATCTCAGACCAGCAAGTAAACGTAAATGTTAAGGCCCTTATGACTTTTTTGTTTTATGTTCGGTGATTTTGTGACTGACTAAACAGTGTCATACTTAAAGCCATCAGCTGTTTCTTTGGAATCTTTGGGTCTGTGTTACTTTTACGTGCGAACAATATAAACCTTAATCTGGGGGTAAAACAGAAGTGAAAGGATTAAGTCCACAAGTTAGCATTTTCTCCGACAGTTTGGATATAGTGGAATACAACTATGGTGTCATCGTAGCTATAGTGAGATAGTGGTCTGGAGTAAGCCTTAAGCTGGCCATTTTCTTTTTGTAACTGCTTATAAGGAACATGCATAAAAGTTAGAATGTCTGAACAAGGGGAATAAAAGCTCTCTAAGAAGACTTGCATCTCTTCTTAGACGTTTTCCTAAACCCGAGGGTGAAGCTTGGAGTCATAACACACTGCAGTAAGCTTTATGCCCCACTAGCAATATGTTTGCAGAACAGGGCTCTAAAGGTGGTTGAAGCAGTTGTTATTCAAGTAGTATTCCAGAAAGCCTTTTGCTGTAATTTTCAATGACAAATGAGTTTACTTTCTTGTTTTGTTTGGTTTTTACTGTCTTATTTGAAGTATGTGAAGTTACTCAGGCTGGAAAGAGATTCTCCTGTTTTTTTTGATCCGAACTTTTTGGTGATTTGTTTCAAGGAAATGACTTCAGTTTTCCAGAGCCTTACCTCTACACATTGACTTGCAATAATTTCTTCCTTCCAAATGTATTTATTTTCTGTCAGTGATTGATACTGTAGAGCACACAACCCTCAGTGAAAACAGCCTCCCTGATTCTACAACAACAATGAATGTAAATGACTTGAGATCGAAGTTGTGAGTGAACTCACTTGTTCTATCCCTTCCATTTTTCATTAACCTCTTTATTTTAAGTGAGGAGTGTCTATTGAGAAATCTTATTAAATATCAAAACTGAACAGCAGTTTTTTTTTCATGAATCCCAGAAACTGTTTTAAGTAGGGGGGGAAATCTTTAACCTTCTTTGTAGCATCCTGACAGTTGTTCCAGAAAACATCTCCGTCTGTCTCCAAAGTATAATTGCTTTTTGTCGAAATCATTAATTTTCTCACTGAATTTTTTCCTCTCTCTGGATCTTGTTCTTCTATCTTCATTTTTTGGACTTCTTACTACTTTGGTGCTCTCTGCCTATTACCAACTGTTTAGCATCAGCTAAACTGATGCTGTTTAACTAGATGATGTATATCTTGTTTGGCCTGTATATTTGTTGATAGAAATTAGATTGTCTGTTAAGGTATCTAAAATACCTAGTAGTGTCAACAAATACCTGACCTTGTAAAACTTTCCAGTATGCTTTTATCTGTCCATGCAGGGGGCCATTTCAGTATCTGAGGTACTGGTATGTATTATGGGAAAAAGAACAAATCTCATGTACACATTTGTTAATCCTGAACAAGAAACATTTCTTCGGGTTTTGAAGGGTTCCTGTCAAACTACGGATGGATAGTAAAAGCTTAATGGTCTGATTATAACAAAACTTGCCTATCTGAATCTGTTCTGCTCCTGCATACCAATCAACCTGAGAATGGTGTTTGTAGCAGTTTCAAGGCTATTATGCCATTTGCAAATGAGAATTTAGGAGCTTTAGCTGACAACTGAACATGCTAAATAGTGCTCTAATAATAATCTTGGTGTTCGAAATCATGAAAAAAAACAAAAGTAAAAAAAGAGCATCAACTTAGATACAGTGCTCAGAAATAAAGGAATGATGTGGAGAATGATGTAGCAAACCTGGAGAACCTACAGTGTTTTGCTTGTCTTTCATGTAACTATTGTATAAATTTTTCTCATGTGATATGGAACATACCAAATTAGACTTTAAGGCAACCTACTGATTTCAGTAGGATTTGATGTAAAATTTATGTGTCTAGCCATATGATTGTACACGTGAATACTTTTGTCTTGCTTTAGAGATTTTTTTTTTCCCCTTCCTCACTTGCATTTTTATGTGTTTATTTAATACATGTTAATATGAGAGGTTAGGTTTACGGTACCTCAGCAGTCCCCCCTGAGGTTTTTGGCTTTTTTTGGAGATGATTCTCCAAAGTTGATACAGTGTCTGTGGCTTCATTAGTTAGTTAACTTTTTTATTTTTTGATGTACAAAGTCTTTCCCTGATGTCTTCGTTTGTATTAGCAACATCTGCCCATGCAGCTAAAACTCTCTGTTCATAGTGTTTTGGGCCCAGGCAGAAATCTTAATATTAAATAGATGTTTGAAAAGGTGTTGAAATACTATGGGTGCCTGGTTTCAATCCTTGAAAGCATAATCCATATGTTGATTTTTTTGTCTGTTAATGTAAGTAAGAGTTTTGTGTCTCTGTGAAGGTTTTGGTTTTTAGAGCTAGACACCCATGGAAGCTCTTCACAATACCTTTGAAATTGGTTATCGTCGTATGAGTAAACAAATCTTTGATGGAGATGAGCATAAAAATAAAAAATTCTCATCTCCTAGCTAGAGTAGGTTGCAGAGTTTCCCACTTAACATTGCTTCCACTGGAAGAATGTCAGTTCACTTTAAGTGAAACATTTGGAAGCAACATCTCTCTTTTGATTAAGATTCAGTAGAGTGAGGTGTGTCACAGGAAAGCAGGCTAATATCTCTATACTTCCTTAATAGCCTACCCTAAAAAGTAGAGTGGAAACCCAGCTTGAACAAGGCTTTTACAATTTCTAGGCTTTCCAGTGTATGGTGGAAGAGTTATTTGACAGCTAAGGATTTTTCAAGTGGATCTTATTTATCATGTTTTCCTTTCGGGACTTGGCACAACTAACCATTTTGGTTTTTGTTGAAAACACTGCAGTTACTTGGAAAGGAAAAAATAAAAAATTGAATGTGATTTTTCAAGGTAAAAATTAAAATTAAATTCAGAAATTTTGGAAGAGCATTAGCCTGTTTCTACACCCTTGCTATCAGCTAGATATATAGATGTGCTTCTTCAATCTATAGATGTGCTTCTTCAATCATGGATGCTTTTGTGTTGTTAAAAAGTTGCAGACAGAAGTCCTGTGGAAAGTCAGCTTGATTATCTGCGCCTGCCTTACAGCATCAGTAGTAATGTGTTGGTAACAGTCAGATAGTACCAAAGGAGTAAGAAGTCCAGAAAAATGCCTTGCCATGAAGTGGCCTTTCTGGTGTGGAGTAGCTGCGGGCATCACTAACTGTTTTTCTTCTGACCCCCTTTTATAACCGGCAATGAATGTGTGCATTTGTGTGTCTTTTGATGACAAGCCTCTGCGAAAATCCATGCGAAGTGTTTGGTGTTTTAATAGCCTTATTTATATGTTATATAAAAGAGGCAGAGGGCAGCAAACAGCACTAACGCTTAAAGCTTCTTGCTCTCTGGGCCATTAAACCTCTAGGTTGTTTTTAGTTAGCAACATTATACAATGTAAATGAGGGCACTGTTGAGGCAGAGAGGTGTAGGAGACAGATAAGATGTCTGAAGTGATTAATTAGTGCTCTAGTGACAATACTAATTGCATGGGATGTTGGACTCGTGTGTGTGTTGTCTTGTCTGATGGTAACAAATACAGACATATCCTCCTCCCTCTCCTCTCATTTAATTATGGTCCATAACAACTAATTCTTTTCCCTAGCCTGAGAGCATCCGCCTCTTGTGTACTTTGTGAAACTGGGTGACTCTTCAAGGTAAGGCACAAAGCCCATACGCACACAGTTGTGTGTGTTCAGTAAAAGCACAAAAGCCTTGTGGCAGGCAATTGGAAGTGCTGGTCAAGTTCTTTAAAGGTGGATGTCAGTGTTATTAAGACCAGATAAAATTGCCTGTCCTACTGCTCTTCAGTTGCACAAGAAAAGTACATTTAATTCACACCCAACACTGGAGCCACATCATATATTAGTATCGTTAGCAGACTCAGCAGAGAAGTCTCAAACGGCCTATGCTCAGATGCTTCGGTAGCCTCTGCTCTGCTATAAGTGACCCAGCCATCTTGGCATCCAGGCATGCTGATGGGGCAGTATTTGAAGGCTTACACCATCCTTGCCTATACTGCATGTATCTTTTGGATTGCTGGAGAACTTCTAGTTTCTCTTGCTGGCTGCTGCTTTTTTCCAATATCTAAAAAACAAAAACCTTTTAGAGTGTACTTTTATTATCTCATAGCTCACAGTGATTGATCAAATTATGGTACTGAACCGCTGTTTAATGTGGATCTGACAACATTGTAGGACAGTGTTGTTCAAATGAAAGACTATATTATGTCAGTTAATCTAAGGGGAACTTAAAGTGTGGTACCCACAGAAGAAGAGATGAATGCTAAAGGGTAATTCTGGGCTAAGCATTGTCAGGGCAGACATTAAACTGGAAAAGAAAGGCAGAGTACTCAAAGGCAGTTGAGAGCAGAATAAATCAACAGCTGGATCACTGAAAGTTATTCAGAGGTTAATTCAACAGATAGATTTGTATGGAAGGTTGTTTATATTTTCTGACTTTCATGGTGAGTTTTGCCTAAATAAGCAAGATTGGTTGAGCCTGCAAGTGTTGCCTTACAAATAAAATTTTTATTTGCATTATGTGAGTTGGACATTCGGATCCCTTAGGCAGGGAAATGTCACCCCTACGCACATCATAAATACGACCCGTGTTAACCTACTGCGGGACTTTGTTTCCCTTGTTCCTGGACTCTTCAAAGAGACTGTTACTGCCTTCAAGATAACTGTCCTAGTCTCTTAATGCAGGCATAGAAGCCTCTGCATTTGTGTACAAAGGTCACAGATTCAATATGACCAGAGAACCTAAATCTGGCCATTCATACACAATGAATATGTCAATCAAGTTTATTAATGACCAAGCCACAGAGACGATACCTTGTTATAGGTAGGAATCTGTTCCTGCTGCATCTGATTTATGGTATGCTTATGCAAACTTAAATGTCTTTATCCTGATGCACGAGAAGATCACTAAAATTAAACAAACAAACAAAAGAAACCAACAAAAAACCCAAAGGGTAGGTAATAGATGATGAGGAAAGCTGAAAAGGCTCAGTATTTAGACTGAGCTCAAGAAAATAACCGGATAACAGGTCTGAAATTATATCCAGAGTTTGTCCAGTGTACCTGCATTTTGTGAAGTGAAAAAGCTGAGAAGGTGTCCTGTTGTTGCCTAAGTTTGCTTTTTAAGAGCTGAGAACTTAGCATTTCAGGTTTTTTGGCAGTTTGTGTGTACATGTCTTCTGTGTCTTTTGGAAAGATGTGGACTGATTTGCATGTCTGTAATAAGAAAAACATAGGCCACAGCTTGAGAACCACCTGTAAGTAACTTGCTCTTTTATTTTTAGCTCGTTTTGTGATGTGTTGGCGTATATTGGTTACATGGGTAGATTTTTAAAATGATGAACTAAGGAGATTGAGCAGCACATGCAGTGAGAATAAAACAGTTTAACGAGGAATGCTGTTTTTCTCTTCAACTTGGATGCTACTTGCATTGTGTACTTCCGTCTTTACCTGTTCACTGCTTAACCGCTCTATTGTAATCTTACGTAGAAACAAATCTGAACTTAGCATCACAAAACTACTTTTTTCTTGACTTTTCGTTTTTTTCTTAGACTTTTACTTTCTTATTTTGCTATTATTGTCAATTTAAACTGACTGCTATACTTCTTTCATGGTGTATAATTGTGAAGTTTTATCTATACTGATTCGAGCTGAATGATATGGAATGGAAGTGGTAGGATAGTCAAACGCTATTCAAGGGTGGTGATGGGGAAATTACAGGAATGCTTAATACTGGAGAAATTAGTACTAAATGGTTGATGGAAAGAGTTTTTCACATTGCACTTTCTCATCTCACTCAAAATCTACGGAATGTGAGGATAACAGTACCAAAATATGTTAACTTGTTAACTTGCAGAATATAGAACCTGGCTTTTCACAGGGACATACTGAATTTCAGGAAAAGCAGGTAGCAAACTAAAGAACACATTTACTACGTTTTAAATCTTGTCTATCTTATTATGTTCCTTCCACTTACTGATTATTTCTTGTTGTTATTGTTCCAAAATTAATTAACTAGAACAACTCAAACTACCATAGGACTTAGAGGATTTACACCTGAAAACCCATTTGAGGATGGGGAGTAGAGAAATTCTTCACCTTCCTGTGCTGTATTACAGACAGAGTAGAAGTGAAATTGTCTGATTATTGTTTTTCTTTCCTCTAGGTTATGTGGCATTTAAGACATGCCTCACCTTGTCTGGAGGTACTGATTGGCCTGTGTGTGAGGCAAAGGTTCCTGCCAAGTGCCTAAAACCAATGTCAGTGCAGCAGTTTCCCTACAGGCAGCATCTGCTGAGCTTGGAAATAATATTGTGGCAATATGGCACATTGCAGTGCATCACTGGCAGTGAGTGCAGACCCACTTGAACCACGTGAACTTCTGGACTTAATGTACCACATTATGCTTGTCTTCCTGTCCTGGAGTTGTGCCACTGAGACCAGAAAAACCAGCTATAACCTAATGGAACTACAGTGGTAAATCACTGGTATTGGAAGCTATCCTGTTCTGCTCCTGTGTAGCTGCACTCGGGGTGGGGGAACCCGCCATATTTCATTAGTTTTTCTTTCTCTAGAGTGGAGAAGCATCTGAAAACTTGCAGATAGATGGAGTAAAAGAGGGAATACCATGAGAGGCATGTTCTTACAGTGCTATTTGTGCATTTCTGGGGGCCTTTAGCAAAAAGGTGAGACACTGCAGTTGATAGATTTTTCTGTTTCATGCAGCATGACAATTTTGTGATTTCCACCACCACCCTCTGACTTGTCTTCTGCTAATTACTCTGTCCCTACCAGGGGGTCTCTGCCAACCTTCTCGCTCCAGGAAGTAGGAATGACTATGGTGAAACTAAAACAGAGGCTGGGTCCATTCTGTGTGGTGAGTCTGCATGTTTGAGTGGTGTTTTGAAGAAAATGTTGGTAAGTCTGAAGATGAATTCTGCAAAGGGTAACAAATGTAGCATGTAGTATAAGCTCGTTGATGGAATCAGAATTTAAGGGAGTTGTAGGTACTCTGTGTGTGTAGGCACAGAAGTGCTCTCCTGTGCTCTGGAACCTCTACCACCATAGGTGGTCCAGCAAAGCTCCGTACTGCAAGTATGGCACATGATAACAGAATTCTCGTTCCCCAGGTAGCTGTACTGCACTGCAGACTACCCAAGCTGGAGAAGAGCTCTTTTCTGTCAGCTTAGTTATGTTTTCTCCACTAGTCTTGCCACAGTGGAGATTTTAATGACGTGATAGAAATTTTTGAGATCCTGATTTGAAATATGAAGGGAGCAATGCCAAAACTTGTTTGGCTTTAAAACTAGCCTGAGCTGCTTTTTATGAAAATACTTTCAGTGCTATTGTAGTTGAGCTGCATGGTTTAATTTAGTAACATAGTTCTGCTAGCCTTGCTTCAGCTCTATGCCATGAAGACAAACCTAAAAATAATGCAGAGCATGACTGTATGCAGAGTACTGCTTATACTGCAGCACCACAATGTAGTATTAGTTTCTTCAGCAGTTTGACAGCATTTTACAGTCACAATTACATGTAGACGAGACCACCTAGTTCCCTCGCTCATCTCGTGCCTTGTGATTTTTTTTTTTCTTCTTCTATACTGAAAATTCGTTCAAAATACTTAGAATACTTGTGTTTTAAAAGTCAAAATTTAAACTTTACATTAAGTTAGCCTCTATGGCAGCCTAAGTTAGACTACTGTGCAGTAATATCAA
>NW_010556584.1:0-3866 GCF_000687285.1 Phaethon lepturus | reverse complement strand
GGTCACCACCCCCGCCCCCCCCCCCCCCATCCCTTTCTTGCTGATTGCTGCAGCAGTCTATAATCAAGTGCTCAACCATTGTGAGCATACTTCAGCTTTTTGTAATTGCCCTTTGTTTCAGTGAAGAGACTGGTAATTACTCCTGTGGGCCATGCCTTTTGCTTTAGCAGCATTTGATTGAAACCAGTCATTTATTGTGGTAAAATCGTAAGGCTTTCTGCAGTGTTTACAGATAAGCTTTCTGTGTGACAGTCATTTAGTCTACCCAACCATCCATATATTAAAGATATTGCACATTTTCCCTTACTCTATTCAGACGGATCAACTGCTGTTTTCAGTTCGATTACATTTCAGTTCATGGAGATCATCCTATGAGTTTCCTTGCCTAGCTTCTGCTTGGAGCAAATTAGCCTTTTGCTGGGCCTGTGTTAGTTTTTGGCTGTTGGAAATTACCGATGTGAAACTTGTTAATAAAACGAACTCAATACCTTTATGTATTCTTTATTATTATTCCCTTTTCCTTACCACTGCATAAAAGAATATACCACTGCTTCATGAGGCCTTTTAAACATTAGTGGTTTGGAGCCTACCGATGCTTGCTTTATCACTTACTCACAACTTACTAACTAGAGTCCATTTACAGTGATATAAATCTTTTGCTTATTACCAAGTTTTCTTGGTAACTAAGTATCTTAAATCTGAAAGTGCTTTAGTGTTTATGAAAGAAGCCAGAAAACCTCAGAAGAAAACTGGAATGGAATTCCTCTGAGCACTCTCAAATAGTGAGATGGCTGATATGTGTCAGAGGGTTAATTGAGTTGTTTCTGGGGTGGGCAGTCTGGGTAATACAGAATGTTTGGGTGATTTGATATTTGAAGAAATTGAAATGCGCATGTTTCACATGACTCCTTTAAAATTGGATTAACGCGAACTGTTGATAACCTGACTCTTGTTAGAACGTAGAAATAAAAAAATGTACAAGCTGGATTCAGTGACCAGTGGGTCATTAGGAGCTCTTGTGTTCATCTTGGTGAGCTTTGTGCAAGGCATTACCTATTATCACTCCCTCGAACATCTAGGGTTCTTGCTTCCTTTAGAAAGAGGGCACTCAAAAAACATTATACCTTTTCAAACTTTCTTCTGTAAATGAAACAGGTAATAGTTCGGTTTTTGACATTTGAGACTGTACCTTTTATTATGCAAATCCTTCCAAATTATTCTTAAGAGGTACAGCCTCAGTGTTTGTGCATCACTGGTAGTCAGATAATGTGTGGCCTTGAGGATTATGGGACTGGTTATTTTGCTTGAGCCATCAAGATTTCTGATTTTAGATCATGCGTAGCCATCTTCCAGGCTAACTTGGATTGGGATCACTTAAATCCGTAGTTTGAAGTCTGTAAGTTATGAGTCTGTATGGACTTCTTAAGTCTGTGTGATCTATCACATTGAGACACTGAGGCACATAGTGTGTTATGGTACTTCATAAGTAAGTTGTCTTTTCAGTGCAATTTGTTTGACTTTTGCATAGCATTTTCTTTAGCAGCATTTTTGGTAGATACCTGTAACACGGTGCTTTTGTTTGCAGGGCTGCTCTTGAGGGATGTAATTTTTTAGAATACCTCACAAATTAAGGAGTTACATTTGATAAGTGGCGATTCAAATTGGCGGTAGTTGGTTTTGATATATTTTGCCAAGACTCAAATCCTTGTCTGTCTTGATAGTTCAAAATGAAGTTTTGTGCGGTGAGTGGCTGATGCTTTTTGCTTTACTGCTGACATGCCAGCTATTACCTAATGCCCTTCCATGTTTTATTATTCTGCTTGATCTTTGTGGGAGTTCTTACTGCTGCAGTTAAATGTCTGAAATCTGGCTAGTGATAAAGTTATGCATGGAGAATCATTTTTGTGATAAGTTTATAGAGGTTTTTAATCTGTCTTTACCATTGTCTTCATTATAAGTAAAACCATTCTCTCTGGCTTGTTGTTTTGGCTGTGTGTTGTGTTCTGGTGTAGTGTGTGTGGGGTTTTTTTTTGTGTTGTTTTGTGTGGTGGTTTTTTTTTTTTTTTTTTACAACCTTTGCTACTATAGTAAAGGTTTCGGTTTGAACAATAACTAATCTGAAGGGGATAGGTGACATTTGGTAGGCAAATTGGTTGCTTCTTGGATCCTAGCCTGAATGATTTGGCTTCCTTTGCTGTGCTATGGAAAGGTGAGATCTAAGAACTAACAAATGGGTATGATAGAAGGTACAGTGAGAATTTGAACTATACGCTATAGCATTTTGTCATTCTTAGATGTGTGTGCAGGGTTTTGTTGGTTGGCAGGTTTTTTTGTTTGTTTTGGGTTTTTTTTGTGATTCTGTTTTATGGCTTGTGCTTTTTGTGTTTGATTGCAGGGGATTAAACTTGAAAACACAGTAATATCTCCTTGTTCCATTTTTTCCTATGTTTTTTATTTGTTTCTTCATTGTAATACTCCTTCCAGTTTGTACCTAACACTGTCAAATTTGCAGGTTGCTGAGTCCAGGGGATTTCTTTGGTCACAAAGGCCCAGGTTTTCTTTCCTCTCCATTCTTCCAGAGATTTTTCTTTCAGGAGCTTTGTAGTTCCAATGTCTTAGTCGGTTTATACAAGATAGTAGGAGAAGATGGGAAGATACAGTATAATATGTTCATGTCTATATTGTTGCCCTGCAATTGTAATGATAAAGCTGATGGAAAAACCTGTGGCTGGGAATAGGTGCTTCCACTGAAGAAATTTTCCTGCAGTGTTGTATTTTCTGCAAGTATTTCTTGCAGTATTATTGAAATATTTGAATAGTAAAAAAGCTTTTCTTCATACATCTGAAGTGGTTGCACTGTTTTAAGTTTGTGCTTATTTGCTTGTTTGAAAATACGAGTGGAAAATTAATGCAATACATATACTGTTGTCTGTCACTCCGCTGCTCCTCGGCTACAACCACGTAATGCAAAATCTCCCAGAAGAGGCCTGACAGAATAGTCAGTGGAGGGTGGGGTTTAACATTGAATCTCTTCCTTTTCTGAAGTTAAGTAAAAATCAGTAATAGTCAGTGGTGAGATCAATTTGCAGTGTTCCATAGATTGGTCAAGTTAGGCTTTCCCTGTACGTGAGGAGGGCCTGCAGTCTGTGACTCACGGTGCTGTTGCTACTAGATTCTGCTCTGAATTACACAAGTATTTAGCAGCAAAACCACCTGGAACAATGATAGCGTTTTCCTTTGTGAAGGTCTAATTAGATGTCTTTCTCCTTCAAGGCTTGCATACCACGACTAAGTGCATACAGTAAAATACTTGGGCATTTGAGAGTTGTATTACAGGTCCTAAAACAAAACTGTTGTGACAAACTATTAAATGGAAGACTACTTCAAACGAATCAGTCCTTCTCAGCAGAAAGACAAGTCTCCAACTGTTTCATACAAAAGGAGCAAAGACTTTGATCAGCTTATCAAAGCTTCTGTATTTTTGCATACAGCAAACAGTTACAGTGCTGAAGTAGGACACCCTTGAAAGTGCTGATGAAGGCAGACAGGTGAACAATGCTGAGAAATGCACCAGAAATACAGTAACAGGCAGGATATGGGAGCTCAGCCACCTTGCCAACAACTGTCTACTTGAATTATTACTCTGTATATCCTCATCATAAATATTGTTGCTTGGACAGTACAATTGTTATTGTCAGTAGTAGAACAACCTTTTGGTTACCATCATGTTGCCTACCTGTGTTCTGGTTAACTAATATACTGGGTAAGAACCCATCATCTGTATTCCTGCTCCTCAGTTGTCATCGTTACTGATTGGAATTAGCAATGACACAACATTTGTGTGTTTAAAAAAAAACCAGAAGCAA
>NW_010556583.1:0-2938 GCF_000687285.1 Phaethon lepturus | reverse complement strand
TCCACCAGGCAGCTCTCCAACCACTCCTCCCTAAGCCTCTAGCGTTGCTTGGGGTTGTTGTGGCTGAAGTGCAGGACCCAGCACTTGGCCTTATTAAACCTCATACAGTTGACCTTGGCCCATCAATCCAGCCTGTCCAGATCTCTCTGCAGAGCCCTCCTACCCTCCAGCAGATCAACACTCCCACCCAGCTTGGTGTCATCTGCAAACTTACTGAGGGAGCAGTGAGGTTGTTTTATCCAGACACCACCTCCATGAAGGAGAGAGGAAGGAGGGTTCAGTAATGTGAGCCTTTGCCTGGAAGCAGCCCACGTTTGAAGCTCTTCTCTGAGTGACACAGAGCACCTCACCTGGGTGTGAGGGTGAGCAGGCACGTAGGCATGGTGGAAATCTGCTCTTGACCTGGTCCCCTGAATGTAGGGAACAGCATTTCCTCATGCTGGCATGACAGAAAGATAAGCATATGAAAGATCTCCTGTAGAACTCTTACTAATTCAACAGACACATCAAAAACACAATAGGAGCATTACTAAATGCTAATCTGAGGTCATCAATACAAATTCAAGCCCAGCACTTTGTCCACATATATTATGATGATCCCATCAATCACAAACAATTTCCCATGCCCCAAGGGCAGAACTGGAGTTGAGGCAGTGAGTTCAAATGCAGCAACAAATCTCTGCTAAAAGGGAGGCCACAAAAATAAGTTTCTAAATTCCTCTATATAATCAAAGTTCATGGTTTTTTTTTTTATTTCTTAGGGTGTTGCTAAGACACATATACCCATAAAAATGATTCTTTCCAGGCTTAGACATATAGATGCTTCTAAAGTGAGAACTAGAGCCAAAGAAACTTTTCTCATTGATTTTACCAGCAAAAATTTAACTTTTTTGTCCCAGATTCTCACTTCAAATGTATCATCATGCTTCTATTAATTTCAGTGTGAGCATTGTATGCACAGCTGGAGGCAGAGCATGCTCCAAAAGCTGATTACATTTGAAGAGTGCACTGTGAAAGAGAAATCAGACGAGACACTATCAAGGGCTTCATCTTTTTGGGATCCTGTAAAGGAACATACAGCTTCTTTCAGCATTTCCCCATTCATTCAATATAGACAAAGTTGCTTCCAGTTTTAGAGGTTACCACCAGACAATAAAGACAAATGATATTTAAAAAAAAGCAAAATGCATAATGAAATTTTCAGGGAGAGGACCTCCCCTCCTCCCACCCCACTTGTCTCCAGGATTTTGAAAGGATCACTTGTAGCTAGAGCCAGGGCTGGACACCTCAGTAAATCTGGCTTTAGGACTCCTCCTGTCGGATGAAAAATGCGATGGCCACCAAGACACAAAGCACTGATCTGGTGTGAACACATTTGAACACTTTGAATAGGTTAAAAACGGTTCATGATATATCTTTGGGCGTTCTGGGTAACTCAGCAGAGATGGGACCCTGTGTCCACGGTGGATGCAGATCCCGCAGTGACCCCACCTGGTACAGGGACTGATGTCATCGGAAAAATGAGCCAGTTCAAAATTTCGGGTCCTCACACAGGACAGGTTTTTGCTTGTCTTTCAGGGAATACACTAAAACACAGCGGGTGGCAGAACCACTAGGACAGGAGCAGGGCAGCAGCGTGGGTGACACTGCGATGCTGCGAGGGCTGCGGAGGCAGCTGCCGGGTCATCTGAAGCAGCATTATAACTGCGCCACAGTCCTTCCAGCAGCCAGCAGCAGCCCGTGCCATGGAGAGCTGAGGACACCTTGGCCCACCAGAATCCTGTCTCACAACCCAATAGCTTGCCACACTGCCAGAAACTCACAGATACGCTTTCATCTTGTCTGTAGACCATCCAGTAGAGGCAGGTAGATGAGTCCGTACACTTTTCTACCCTTTCCCCTTCAAACCAGTGTGCATATCCTTGCACCAGGGACTACATCTTTTTGTGAGGTGACTTGTGCTTAAGAGCTGGGCATTTAATCCTGGCTCTGCCAAGGTGTCCTCTCACACTAAACTCATTTGCCATCTTTAACGCAAAAGTCTGCATGTAACAAGGGGAACCACAACACAGCCTTGACGTATAGCGATGATGGTAGTGGTGGGTAAGGAGGAGAAGGGACAAGGATAGTTCATGTTATCTACCTGCAGCTCCTTGTGATGTTATCTACCTGCCACTTCTCTGTGTAATAAAATTGTCCTCACATGTCACTGCCAGATGTCACCAGCTCTGCCACTGGGAACCTCCTGCCCTGCTGACCAGCACAGTCATACCTAGGCAGTGCAAAGAGCTTGGTGGCCTCTATTTGGCCAGGATGGGGAGTGGAGCAGGTGAACCATAATCTGCCTGAACAGTCAGGTTTCCAGAAGCATGCTTATTTGCCCGTTTGCTCCTATATCCCAGTGACTGTCCATCTCCCCTGGCCTTGTGAAGCACCAGGAGTCTGTGGCCCGGGCTCTGGGCGCTGATGGATCCTCCTTGCCCATAGACACCTCTCCAGAGCTGGACAGGAGATTCTCCAGGCAGCCATTTCTCTCCAGCAGCTGAAGTGCAGCCAGTCAGGAAGACGTTAGTTGAAATCAGACCAAACTGTGCCTAAAATAAAATGAGTTCAGTGACAAAGCTTTTTGTATTGCTTTATAAAACAAGCTGAACGTCACAGTGGAAAAGCTTCCTTTTTAAGGCTGGAAAGTTTTAGAGTTTGGTTTTTTTTGGGGGGGAGGGGGGTTTATTGGAACATGCTGAGTCAAATAAATCATTTCATGGGAGCAAAATTGCAAATTTTACCAAAATTCAATGAAAGGCCATAAAAGAACTTTTTTTTTAAATGGTTTTAATATTAAAGCTTTAACGAGATGCGGAGGTTTTGGTGGGTTTGTTTTTATCCTTTATTTTTTATTAAGAGAAGGAGCGCAGCGTGTTTTACTCCGACCCCCAGC
>NW_010556582.1:0-8707 GCF_000687285.1 Phaethon lepturus | reverse complement strand
GTGGGATGGTCCCCTTGGCTGGAGCCCAGCGAAGCCAAGGGCTGTTGACTTTGCCCAGTACCCTCTTCCGTGCTCCGCGTGAAATAATCATC
Organism: Phaethon lepturus; assembly: GCF_000687285.1. Taxonomy (NCBI): domain Eukaryota; kingdom Metazoa; phylum Chordata; class Aves; order Phaethontiformes; family Phaethontidae; genus Phaethon; species Phaethon lepturus. The sequence goes on along the minus strand of NW_010556582.1, from coordinate 8,615 downwards.
GTCTCTTTTGCTGTCCTACACGAATTCGTACATGAATCTTACCCTGTCAAAGAAGTACGGGGCAATTCATCTCTGTGACTACATGGAAACCTAAAGCTTTTGCTGCCAAACCGTCTTCAGTGCTGGCAACAGCCTTTGAAATTCTTTGGGTCCTTCTATCACCTGGTTAAATCTTCGCAGATGACAATTTAAAGCACTTCGTCTTGGTCACCTGCAGGCCTAAAGCATTCCCAGGCGGGGAGCACAAAAGCTGCGCGGTCCTCCCCGCGTCAGACCAAAGGCACAAACGGGACCAATTGCCTGGAAAGCCGCTTACGCTGTTCCTCACCTCTCCCTCGACGGGGAGGGCAGAGGTGTCTGAAGCACCTGTGAGCCTTGGCAGACCTCCTCGGCAGTTGAAATGAATTCCCTTTAGGGATGCAAGGGCTGCTCATAAAGCCCATCGCAGAGGGGAGGCGATACGTGAAAACCTCCACGACCTGGGCGATCTCCTCTTCCACCGGCCCAAGCAATCGCAGATCTCCGTACAGCCAACCTCCTGGATTGCAAAGGACAAAGCTCGGGTGCAGGCACCTTCCTATGGAAGAGACTTCCAGCCAGAGCACGGACCCACCTCAGTGCCACCACCACTGTCTTCCTGCAATTCCATTTCAATAACCCCTAAGTTCAGCAGCTGCAAATTTGGAAATGATAGTCCCGGCACAAAATGAGATGTGAAATTCGCTCACTCGTTTAAAAGGTCCAATTTTATCCACAGCAGAGAGCTTGTGTTAAAGAAGAAACGTCAAATAAAGATAGAGGGGGGGAAAAAATAGCAAGAAGCCAAAGCTCCTTCCTGCACAGGGAAGCTTGGGTTCAGTGAGTGGGGTAACTGGCAGTATGCTACTAAATCCATGCAAGATCTTTGGGAGAGCGTTTGAGGCGAGGTCAACGATGCCTAGATCCAGCTGGAGTACGCCACGTGTAAGGAGACGCGGCACTGGCTTCCTCTGGGCGAGGAGGTAGATGGGGTCAGGGCTGGGGAGGGTAAAATGGTCTGACAGCGATTCAGGACAGCCTGGTATTTTCATTTCTCCCTAAGGACTAGGCTTGCTAAATCACTCTGAACTTACAGCTGTCCCCAAACAAGATTGAGAGAGAAGTAAAACCAGATCTCTACCACCAAGCATCAGCTGGAGCCGCTTGGCAGCGAGGGGAGCACGCAGGAGGGGCCCGGGGGTAACCGACGCCGCGATGCTCAGGCGCTCGCGGTTCCATTTAGCCCTGGACGCTCTAACAGCAGATCGATTTTTCACCTCTTGAATGCTGTCCTCAAAATGCACAAAGCAACTAACGTCCTTCCTTTTTAAATACTTCTAAGTGCAAATCTGAAAAGGTTTTTCTTGCCAAGAGACCTTCCAGCAATGTTCTGGAAAATCAATCATATTGTCCTCTGGCTGTTTATTGCCTTCCTTCTCCAAGGCCATCGCCCTCAACAATAAATATCATGGGAAGAGGGAGTGACTTTCTCCTTGTTACTTTGCGTGAGACAAAAGAGAGGCTGTTAATGTTTGTACCTAAACCATCACGGCATCAGCTGCAACACGCGGGGTTGGGATCCCAGCAAAGCTGATTTGATGTATCTACAAAAAGCACTTTAAACCCGATTTCTGTTGGCAGCAAAGCCCAAAGTTGCCCAAGTTTTGCACCTCTTCACATGCACGTCTGCTCTGACTGCCGGGGCGTATTCCCCTCAGCTGCCCAGCTCCCTTCCCCAGCTGCCCGTGCCTGAGCAGCCACAAGCACGGGATGGACGCGATGTGCACTTGAGCCCTGCGACAGACACGCTGCAGACTCCTCTGCGGCATCTGAAGCTTCTCAAAGCCAACGGGAATCTTTTAATCGAGTCTGATGGCGCTTTGCAATAATAAATTTTTGTAACAGCTCAACTAATGGATTAGGTCCTAACGTTTGGATGCTTTTTCCTAAGTTGCCTAAGTGTAACATTTTGGACTGGCTTTTGATGAATGAACTCCATGGGCTTAAGTGGACCTCGCTTACGAGGAAAAATGACTTGGCATTCACTCCGGGACTCTGGCTATAGCCTTGACATGAGCTATAGCGTAAGTCTACCTGGGCTAGTTTAAAAATAACCAGTAGAGATAGCAGTGTCAGTCTAGTCTCAGCAGCTGGAGTTCAGGGCAGACTATTTACCCTGTGGTGTAAATGTGCCCCGAGGCTGCTATTTGTGAAACACAGCACTAATCAGACTAAGCAATGCCCTCAGTGCTGAACTCCAGAGGCACAGGAGTCTACCTGACTCTTTTTTGACAGTTTTTTTGCTTACATCTTGTATTCAAAATGATTTAGTTAGCAGATGCCTCTTTCTGGACAATGTGACAGCTAATTCCCACTTATCCTACTGAAAAGATACAACTGAAATGGATGCAACAATAAAACTAATGGCTAATATGATTGCTATTGATCATTTGCCAGTTTATCAAATTAATAGCCCACTAGCTAAATGGAGAAGGAAAATAGTGCTATATATTGCACGTCTCAGTAACGAGCTAACCGGATAGCTCATTTTAAAATCTATGTAAAGCTGAACATCAGTACGTAATTTATAACTGCAATGAATCCGGACACATCAGATGCACCTTTGTTCATTTTCACCTACCTTTTCAGCTGACTGGGCAGTGCCAAAAAATATTGGAATGAAGGCAAGCCATACTATACAGGTAGTGTACATAGTGAATCCAATGGGTTTAGCTTCATTAAAGTTCTCTGGGACACCCCGAGTCTTGATGGCATACACAGTACACGTAACCATTAGAAGAATGCTATAACCCAAGGAACAAATGATTTGTAGATCCGTAATGTCACATTTGAGAACTCCTCTGGCTTGATCAGGGTTCATAGTTTTCTGCTCATCATAATCTACGATGATGTTGGGTGGGTCAACTGCAAACCAAATAAAGACACCTAGAAGCTGAACAGATATCAAACTCGACGTGATGGCCAGCTGCGATGTGGGGCTTATAAGCCTAGGTGCTGTCACTGACTTTTTGCCCTGTTCAAATATGCGGTAGATGCGGTTTGTTTTAGTTAACAGGGCTGCATAGCTGATGCACATCCCCAAGCCCAAGAAGATACGCCGGAAGGAGCACACTGCAACGTTTGGCTTGGCAATCATCAGAAACGTGATTATGTAGCACAGAAATATCCCTGTTAACAGGACGTAGCTGAGTTCCCTCCCAGAGGCCCGGACAATGGGAGTGTCGTTATATCTGATGAATGTCGCCATGACAAAAATGGTGGCAATAATTCCCAGCATAGCCAAGAAGACGGGTATCACAGCCCAGGGCGAGTGCCACTCCAGCTTGACGATGGGTATCGAACGGCATCCCGTTCGGTTCTCGTTGGGCCGCTCATTGTATGAGCAGAGCAGACAAGTCACCTCGTCAGCCTGGTACTGGTAGCCGTCGCAGAGCTCGCAGTGCCAGCAGCACGGCATCCCCTTCACCATCTTCTTCCTCTCTCCTGGCTTGCAAGGCAGGCTGCAGACTGAGGATGGGACTTCACGCACTCCTTTGCCCCACTGCATTTCATCGATCTACAAGACATGTGAAACAATAGAAATATGCTGGTTATGTAGACGTTACTGTCAGACAACCAGGGTGGGAATGGAAGGAAGAAGGACCAAGGGGGAACCTACAATGGAGAGAAAAACAAATGGATAAACTTTGTATGTAATGGACTCCTGGAAAAGCACCAGGAACCACACACGCTAGTGTTTCTGCACGGGACCAATGCAGGACTGCATTTACTGCCTTCATTTATACTAGTAGTTAATTCCGGTGGAATGACACATGACATCAGCTAAAACAGTAGAGTGCAAAGCTCTTCCTTGTTTCACAGAATATAATAAGAACACGGCAATGGCTTGAGGGAAGGCAGGAGTTACATTCACAAAACCGCTTTCCATGCATCTAGAGCTTGGGGCTTCTTATGGAGACCAGAACAAGAGATCTCCCTTCTTGGAATTACTACTGACCAGGTTAATATTTTAAATGAGGGGGAAATGTGTCTTATATAGGGCATGAAATCAGTGAGAACGTGGCAGGATCTGCAATATGAGCCATGTAAGAAATATGAAGGACAAAGAAAATAGCCATCAATGAAAAATGCAATAATTAGATAATATTTAATTTCAAAGTCATATTCTGCTTTTGAAATACCATACCTGCTTCCGGGAGTGCAAATTATAAATGATTACATTAAATAAATGGGAAGTGTCACTTGTTCTGCAGTCTTAAGAAACCTAAACTCCAAAGTATGTGCACAAAGGCTCCCAAACACTGCAGAAAATTAGACTCACAAATCATTTGAAAATATTCCATGCTAAAGCCATTAACCAGTTTCCAAGAACAAGGGAGCTTTAGCATTGGAGCCCCCCTGAAATAGTCCAGACTGGAACCACTGGGAAGGTCCTGGCATTCCCAGTGCCAATCCATGGCACCAATTACCAACTCAGCTGCCCAGCAAAATTTCAGTGGCTCCAACAGCTGCTCTGTGTGTGGGTGTATACGTATGGCTTTTCCAAACCCAAAACCTAATCTCCTGGGATAGATGTGAATAAGTGTTATTAAAAAAAAAAATAATTCAGCTTTTGTTGTTGTTGTTGTTTTTTAGGTTATTTAAATGCTTACAAGTTCCACTATTTTCCCTGCAAGTAAAAAATTCTAAGATGAGTTTCTTGAATCAGCTGCCTTGATTATTAATGTATACAGGAAGAGTGGGGTTTGCAAGTCTTAAATTGAAGGATTAAGTTGCACTTTCCTAATTTAATTCAAAATAGATCCTGTATCATCTTCATTCCCTACATTTGAAAAAAAAACACCCAAAGTCACACACTCCTCAAATACTATACTACCAAGAGTCTCTGCTGTGAATGTTATAAAAATAATCCCTCGATAACAGATATTGTAGAGGTCTGCCACTGCTTGAGAAACTACATTAACCTTCAATATTCCCAACTTATTCTGAAAAAAAAAAGAAATAAATCCACAAACTCTTCTTTCATACTGCGCTGAGCTGAAGGTATGTAGCTTACAGAAGCTGAGGAACACTGATGATAAAGGAGAATACAAAGACTGCTTTAATTGCACTGGTAAATCGTAGTTTGGTCTTCCTGGAGCTCTTACAAGGAGCCAGGAAATCCATTTCTATGTCCGACTAGTAGAGGCTAGCAAGCCCTTTACAAACCTGGAGTTGGATTCCTAGGCTGTGCAAGGAGAGCTGGAGTAAGCGGGCATGCGTGAGCGGAACTATCTGTAGGGGCACGACAAAAGACGTTAGCAGGAAAGAGAACCAAAGAGATGGTGAGTAGAGAGAACCGAGGCCAAGCTTTCTGACCCATAAAGCAGGTGGGAAAAATGTAACGACAATACCTTAAGAAACCAACTGACCGGCAGTTTGCATCTTCTTTCACTCTTCTTAACCACTGATTTGTATCCTGCCCTTTTAAAAAGTAGACTGAGACAGGGTACCTGTGACTTACCTGTACAGCTGGAAAGCGAGGCACGTCGATCCAGCCTGGAGCCTCCATTTTCTCTCACAGCTCTTGAACACAGAAGCCACTTGACGCCCTTGTTACAGCACTCATCGATATGAAACGAGAAAGGCACGCTAACCGCGTGGATTTTGACCCAGTGATGAAAGGATTCTCACCAATTTTCTGCATGCTACTATCTCGCAGAACCACGGAATTATGAATGTATTATCATATTCCCCCCCTTACGACTATAAAAGGATGAATTCCCATATTCTCGGACCTATTCCATGGCGTTTCCGGGTAGCTGGCAGAGCCTAAAGGTACTTCATTCTGCGCAGATACGGTGTGTGAAGAGATAAACAGCAGACCGGGCAAAATTATGGAAAGTCCTTTTTCTGGTCTCCTGGGACGGCACCACGATAACTGTATCACTGGCCGCCGAAAGAGGCTTCTGGCGAGAAAATGAATGATGAAAACTGCTTGTCAGGTAAACCACCTGGCACCAGAGCCTGGCGTTGCGAGATGAGAATCTGAGTCCAGTTAGAGACACTTTTCCCACTCAGAAAATAATATTTTTGAAGCATTTTTTGTCTTTGAAATATATTATTTTTTCATAACTCCTTTCAGAAATGCAAACAAAAGCAATAAAATGTTCACCTGTGTATTTGGCTGTTTAGGACCTAATAATTGTGCCTGATGTACTTTTTTTTCTGTCCCCCTTTTCCCCTCCCTCCTTCTTCCAGTTTTTACTGCCGTTTCCTTGAATAATTTAGCTTTTGAAAACCTGAATCTAAAAAAGATTCTATTGTGGCAAGTAATTGTTATATTCAGCCATTTTCTTGCATTTACTTAAATCTAAACCTGCTTATATTCAATGACTCTTCCCCAATATTTCAGCCACTATGAACAGTTGCTTAACGAGTTCAGAGTTTCAAGATCAGGATCATAAAACCCTGATAAAAGAGCAAGAATAACTTTTGTCCACAACTACCGTAAGAGGCCCTTCAACACAAACAAAATAGCAGAGCGTTTCATCCAGGGGCAGGAACCGCGGCGCTGCCTTGGTCGCGCCTTTCCCAACACGTCGGCGGGTATTTTTTTTCCTTCCATTTCCCCACCTATAAGCTGGAGGTGCTGTCAACTGTAGTTATAACAAAGACCTACAAAATCTTTGAGATCCACAGAAGAAGAGTGCTATATACTTACAAATCCTACATTTCTATAAGCAAATCTAATATGCTTTTATGCCGTAATAAAAAAGTGATTCTCTGAAAATGCTAATCATAATCTAGAAAGGAGTAAGTAAATAATTTCAGAACTCATAAGAAAGTACTCTTATAATTAACACAAATCTTGCTTTCTTATGTAGAACCTTCCATTTCAGTCATATACAGAAATAGGACACGGAGGATTAGGGAGTTTATTTTCCTCAAACCAACACCACCGGCAGATGTAGCCAGACAGACTGTACTCACAGCTACCCAACAATTTTGCATCTTGAACTTAGCACTTGACCAAGTCGGTACTGAGGGACACAACGAACTCCTCCATTTACAATTCTGCCAAATTTGGGAAGGATGCAAAACCTAGACTGCACTACATGCTGTGGACACATGTTCTGATGTCTTGAAAAATCACATATGTACCCATCGTCCACTTGTCATCACGTTCATTGGCACACCTTCAACAGCATCATGTGCAGACTGACGCTATTACAGTTCATCCACTGACGATTTCCTCTGATAAATGGGAAAAAAGCCCCGCAACTGGTTAATTGTAGGACATTCAAAACAACTGATGAAAAAAGAACCCCAAAGTTGGCTGTGCTCCATGGTACGTGGATCCAGCAGAGCCACTCTGTTAGAGTGGGACACTATGTTTTGCCCTACCACCATGGTACAGTGGAAAAAACACAAAAACAAAAACCAAAAGCAAGCAAACAAACAAAAACCACAAAGAAAGAAAAGAAAAAGCTCCCTCCCAGATCCAGTGCCTCTCCCACAACCCCAGCGCAATTCAGCATCCGTCTTGCTTGGAGGTTAACCTTTAACTCTTTTTTTCCCCCCAAGCTCTCTCGACTCCTACGTACCACCCAGTTCATAAATGCCTCGCGCTAGAGGGATGGGGTCCATTTCCAATATAAATCCTCATTATGTTCACTACAGAACAAGAAATACTTAGTCTGTCTCATAAGGCCCAACACAATTGTTCATTTTAATGAATAAAGTAACTCAATATATGTGTACAATTTAAACATCGTTGCTTTTCTTCCTCGCTACCACAAACATTTCTGTAATAAGCTATTTGTTCTGAACCAAATTGTTTCATGCGATGTTTGATTAAAATAAAAATCAGTACAAAAATAATTACATTAGTGATAATTAACCTACTCGGGGGAAAAAAATAGCCACGTTCCCTGACACGACTTTCATAACAACAGTGCCATTAATTCCACGGACACATTAGAAAACAATTGTGGAGGATTGTGCTCAGATTTATTGCCACCTTTGCTAATGGAGTCTAAGAGCAATCGGTAAGTCAGCAGTTCAAATAGTTTTTGTATATTCAACTTCACAGATAGCAATATTTGCACGCCTTAGCTCTTAGGGCTTAGCTATTACTGTCTTGTAATTAGTTTCTAAATCCAGGGCTCTAACAAGGTAACGGTTTTAAGCTAAGAATATGTCAATAACACAATAGTCAACAGAGGCTTCTGCAAAATGTCAACCAAAATCCCTTCACTAGATAACAGCAACGATAAGCCGAACTACCAGAGAAGGATGCAAAGCTGCTCCAGTGACTTGCCCAGACACGGCAAATAAGGTGTTTCGCCTCATTCTGTAACTTATTTTCATTTCACTGCCTGCAGGGGATCGACAGAAAAACCTTAAGATGAGTGCGAAGCCTGCGAGGGGACGGAGCCAAGAAATCCTGACGGCTTTGGCTTGTGACGAAGAACTCGCTGCATTCTGAGCCGCGCGGCCTTCGTGCATTTTCAGGGTAGCACAAGAAGTCCCCAGAAGCTACAAAGCCTCAGAACGATGTGTTCGCAGCGGCAGCGTACCCGCTCCGGGAAGCC
>NW_010556581.1:46966-54164 GCF_000687285.1 Phaethon lepturus | reverse complement strand
GCAAACTTACTGAGGGAGCGCTCAATCCCCTTATCCAGATCATCCTTTCCTAGTACTGATTCCCCAAAATGGGATTTGGTGGAATCAACTGATCTGGTATTACTGTCCTGGAATGAGTTTTAGAAATAAAGTCTTCATGTTTTTAAGAACTGTTTTAAATGCAGTGAAAAATGGTGACACCTGTTAAATGCTCCCTGGTTTGTACTTTTGCAGCTTGCTTGAAGGCTACTGCTGAGACTGCACATCTTCATATGTATTTCGTGATGAGGTAACGTTTTAACTCCATTCTTCCTCATCTCAACAGCACATACAACGACAACACGCTTCAGTCCCTGAGCTGTGACATGGGAACAGAAACAAGAGATGTAACTACTGGTGATGACAACTTAGACGCACTTTTGGTAACTCATCTGAAGCTGTGCAAAGGCCTTTTGGAGGTAAGGAGCAGCCTATGGACTTCCAGGGCACTGCCTGTAATTGGTGATTCTGATAATGGACAAAAGTGAATATGTAGCTGGTTCTTTTATAAAAGCAGAAAGATTCAGAACAGAAATTGAGTCCAAAAAATGCAGTATATATGTGTGTATGCACAGAACATGTCATACAAAACTCTGCTGCTTTTTTTCAGCTTCTGAGTTTTGCTGAAGCTCTAAGTAATACCTTTGTGCCCAAAGCAGGCTGCTAATGCTGTAGGATAGATTTGCATTGAATTGTGTATCAATAACAGGTGATCAATTTTTTTAATGAACAAAAAACTGCTACTATTGGAAAGAAACTGCTAGTATGTAGGGCAAGAAAGAACTCTTCTCTCCCCTTGAGACCTCATTCCTCAATTAATTTTGATGATAGTTCTCAGGCACTATCAGTCCTCAAAGTATCACCTCTGAAGATGGGCAGCAGAGGACAGTGTAACTGTTAGTATTGATCTGCTACACAGTTGTCAATGGACAGGGGCAGAGAGGAATGTCAAATGCTGGACAGCCTGTCCCAGCATAATGTGATTTATTCATCCTGTTCTGTTGAGCATCTTTGCACTGAGAAGTGACCTGTCCCTGCTGTGATGGGAAAAGAGGCCTTTTGAAAGCAGCTGGTGTATTCCCATGGATTTTAGAATTCTGTGGGAATACACCTCATTCATCTTGAGCTCGATACTGCCTTTGTTTCAGCTACTAAGATAAGCATATTGCATTTCAGAAACTGAGGTCACCAAATGTAGCCCAGGTTGTCCAGGAGAGCATTTTGGAAGCAGTATCAGAGCAGACGCGAGTCCTGGGGGATGTCTTGGATACATCTGTTGAAGAAAGTGAGTAACTGCATTATTCCAAGGCATGCCAGAGAGGTACAGGTAACTGCTTAAGCCTCCCCAGACACATCAGGGTTTCATTCTAAATTCCTTACAAACATTCACATAATTCAAACAGGTCTTCTGTCTAGATTCTTAGAAAAAACAGGGCTCATGGTTTGTTTGGGTTTTTTCCTCTGCAAGGAAGGAAAAGATTTGAAGAAGTTTAGCTCAAAGAAATAGTAGCTGAACTGGTATGTCGTAGAAACGGTGATGTTATAGATGACAGAGTCTGCAGTTAAAGAACAGTAGAAGAGCCTTAATAAAATCCTCTTTTACATCTATGCTTTTACGTAGTAAGCAAACAGCCCGACTTCTGTACATATTTGCAAGAAAAGTTTGGTGTGCAATTTTTCCCATCTCAGGCCTTCCCCCTACTAAATGCTTCCATGGACTTCTGGGTATGACCAAGTGATAAAGGCACAATGGGAGACTTTGAAGGCTTTTGTTCTCATCTTGGTAAATATAGTGGCAAGAATGCAAATTTTAGTTGGAAGCATTTGCTGACAGATTTTATCCTGAAGGATGTAAGAATAAAGTGTTCTCTGGAGCAAGGCTCTGAAGGGCCTTTGGCACAACATGACGAGGGAAATGTAAGAGTGAGTCTTAAATGCCTAACACGAGTTCAACATCTCTATAGGTAAGAGTGAGAAATGATAGGGTTTAAATGATAGTGAGAAACCGTAGGGCATTGCTTCAAGTGCTCTTCTGAAGCATTTGATGAAAGAAAGCCTGCCTCAGCCTGTGCACTGAGGTTCAGAGTTTTCCACTTGCAAAGGTGTACATAAGGCAGCATCTGTAAAACGCTGGGAAATGGCACAGCTCTTGCTGGTAGAAGTGGAAACAGTTAAACTCACAGAAAGTTCTTTGGAAACTTGACTCAGATGCTGGGATAAGATGAATAATGAGAGGCAGGAGAGCTGCTAGGCATCTCATTCAGGTCTCATAATGACAGTTTAAGAACTCAACCCAAGCTTGGCGAATCAATGCTTGCAGGTGTTAAAATACTGGCAACAAATCTCCAGGTTTGAACAAAACCGTCTATCTAATGCAAATACAAGTTATGCTGACACATCTCTAGACATGCCATCTGGTGCCTAATTTCTCATGTAAAATCCAAAATCTGCTAAAGCTCATGAACTTTCTAAAATGTGATTTTTTTTTTTTTTTAACCCCCCCCCAGTTATTCAGAAGACTAAAAAGAAGAAGCACTATTTGAAAATCTGGAGTGATCTTGCAGAGCCTGGAACCATCTTGTTTGCTTCAGTAGAAAGATTCCGTCATGCACTAAAATACACATTGACGCTCAAAGTGAAGGAAAAGTACCCCGGTCAATTAGAAGCAGGTACCAGTCTGTTCCTCGAACACACGGCCGCTCTGTTTTCATTTTATTGCACAGCTAAAAATTGTCCTTGTGCATTTTAGAAATAAACTAAAAGTTGCACTTTCTTGTTTTAAGCAGCTTCAATCTAACCAACCTTTCATTTTCTCATTTGTTGTTTTCTGTGTTACTTCCAGTATTGCAGAGGTTGCTAGAGCAGATCATCACCTGTGATGGGTTGCTCCCCTCTCTGTGCCTCCAGACAGAACCAGTTACTTTATTCCAATTTTATAGCTACCTGGAAAAACACCACATTACCAGCCTGGAGAAACACTTGGGAAGACTTGCTAAAGAAGGTAACGGCAGTGCTTGGCTCCTTGGCTGGAGCTCACAAGCCCAGCAGCTGGCTGTTGCTCTCCAGGTTACTACTCAAGATATGCTGCTCTGAAGACCAGAAAAGAGTCTTGCTAATTTGTTGCCATCTTAATTCCCCTTATGACCATGCAATTTTAATTAGAACAGGAAAGATATGCTTGACTCCCGTGTCTAACCAGGTAGAAACAAAACAGAGGTGTGAAGGATAGGTTTATCGTTAAGTGCCCTAAAAAGTGGGTTCTGTGCTACTCTGAAGTTCAAGCAGAAACAAAGTGGGCAGCAATCTACAGCTGGATGCAAGGACTGAGTAAATGGCTATAGCCTTGTGTGACTATTGCAGCTGTAATCAGACACAGATAATAGCAATAAAATTTCAGGTTACTAATGTGCATTTTCTAGCACAAGGTAGCCAGCATCTTACTGAAGCCTAGTCCAACATGGGAAAGTACTTTAAAACTTAACTCTGTATTAGAAAATAGTTATTTTAAAAATAGTCCTGATATTGGCTGCATCTTTAATCTTATTTTGGTACAGACAGCTCATCTGATGGGGAACTACGAACTTGTGCATTGCTAGTCAATGAAAAAGACCTGGAATATTCTTCAAATTGAAACTGTCAATCCAGTGCCTAATTTCATTTTATTTTTTCTTTGATTTTTTTAAACGTAGAGGGGTTTCTCTTTGACCAGTGCAGGAAGATCTTTCAGAGATGTTTAAAAGTATTTTGCTTGATCATGTTTTCCTTATTTTAGGACTACTCTGCTTGTCCTAATGTCCAAAGGTGCAGTGGTTCTTTTGCACTGTATGTCGTATGCAAGTATGCATCATATCTCGTACGATACGTATGCATCCAGGTCGTAAAAGGACCAGGGTTTCGCTGCATCCTGTAAACTAACATTGTGAAATAATAATCCCTGCTCCTTTTGTCAGAGAGTCTCGGCATAGGAGGAAATGAAACAAGGACAGGGCAAGAAGACAGGATGGTCCAAGGGCATTCGTCCTGATTTGCTTCCTGCCATACTTGGCTACTTATTAGCCTTGTGAATAACTACAGGTGGCTAAAAGAGATGGAACTAGAGAGGAGTCTGTCTTCTCTTGATAATGTCTTCATTTGTCAGTGAAGTTGAGTCCTTTCACTTGCAGTGATGCTAATTGAGGAGCTACAATGCCCTGGACGGCTGAAGACTCTTAAAAAATTGAAAGGAAAGCGACTGAACAAACTCCAACCTCTACCACAGACTTTACGGCTACTTGGGATTCTGCAGCTGGACGACAACCACCGTGTCAGCAAAGCAGCCACATCCTGCCTCTCCCGTGCCGCAGGGAACAGGAATTTTAGGGAAAAGGTAAAGACTGCAGTTCTGACCTGCTTTTCTAAACAGGTGCCGAAACACACGGTGCTTGTTTTATCCAAGAGTAGCACTGTTGCCCCTGGTGTACTTCATTATCCTGTTAACTAGAACCTGAACTACATCAGTGCTTAAGTGATTGGTCTATATCCTTTATTCATAAGACAGGTGAAACGGTGCCAATGTCAGTCTAAATTTGAGTGCTTGATTACACTTACTTCTATTTTTTCCCCCCCTCTTTTTTTTTTTTATTTAGGCTCTCTTTTTTTACACTGATGTTTTAGCTGACAGTGATGCGAGACTTCAACAAGCTGCATGTTTGGCCCTTAAAAACCTCAGAGTAAGTATTTACAGCTGTACTTTTGTTGTGCATGTCTCGCCAAAATTGCTAGATGCAAAATTGTACCTAGTTTGTTTTTTTTAAAGCTGGTAGGGTTAATTTTTACAGCTTCCTTCTGTTTGGAATTAATGAATTCTTTGGCTGCTGAAGTTCCAGGCTATTAATGCTATTATTCAGAAGGCAGCAGGCAGAGGGAGCTGCAGGCATCTGGGAGTGTCTCAGTTGGATCTGACAGGCACAGGGCAAGGGCAGAAAGGGCATTTTCTAACTTCTGCGATATTATTGCTGCTGAAGGACAACAGCCACTGTCTGACTGGGGGGCATGTAGAAAAATGAGCAAGTCATCTATATATGGAGTCAGTTGTAAAGCTTTTTTTCTGTTACAAAACAGGGTGTTGAGAGTATTGAGCAGGTTGCCCGCCTGTGCCAATCTGGAACAGAGGAAGTTAGGAATGCAGCCAGGGACACAACGCTATCCTTTGGTAAGTCTTTTGTACAACTTAAAAACAGATTCTGAAAAAGTAATGTGAAATAGTGCAGAACCAGAACAGGCCTGATGTTCAGCCTGAAGACATCTAGGACAATGGAGCGGTTTCATGAACAGCTATTTCAGACCTTTAAGATAAACTTTGTACCACATTTAATAACAAAAGGCTCCAATTAAAGTTTGTAGAACCAGACCAAGGAGATTTCTGTAGGATAAAGTGCTTTAAGAAACATTAAACTGTTTAAAAAGGTGGCAGACAGGTACTGACAGTGCTAATGGAGTACTACTTAATAGTAGTAACTGGCATGAGCAATTTCTTCCTGCTAGATTTTATAAAAAGGACATTTGAACCTGCCAGCTCACAATAAAGAGTCTTCTAGCTCTGAGATTCACTAAACTGATTTCAAACTCTTCTTTCTGTCAGAACGACGAGAGATTCTTTGGGTCTGGTAATCTTTTCTAGCCACCTACAAACTGACATGTTACTTCTAATTTTAATGTTCCTGTTCTTCAAATGGCTCCACTCTGAATACTGGAGGGGCAAAGAGTACAAACAGAATGGTTTTATGCTGGTTCATTACCTGCCGCTCTCCACCTGAGTTCAGCAGATCTACAGGGGAGTTGAGCTGCTAATGAAATGCCAGTGTTTCCTATTTGCTACTGCCTAGTAGTCATACTTCCACTGCAGGCAAAGGAGACTTGCCTAGGCAAGTACTTTACTTAAAGCACAGGTGCCCGAGAGGAGCTCCAGGATATCTAGGAGACAGCCACTTCCTTGTCCTAAAACCACTTAGATTCATGCTTAGTTCTGGGGCTCTCCAGCCTTGCTTCACAGAAACACTCAGATTCCTATGTTTGACAACACAAGTTCTCCAACTGTGATGCTCCAAATTGTAAGTCATGTGGAAATGTTTACAGAAGGCTTGATTTTTAAAAACTGCTAGAAGCCACTGTGGGAGCACTGTTCCCTTACAAGAGAGTTCTTGTTAGGGCTGAACAAGATCACAACACGAGTATTTCTAGAGTATCACTTTTCTCAGGGTGTTTCTACCTGCTTTCTCTTCCTCAGCATGGGATGTATTTTTTCTTTTTCCATAGGTGAAAAGGGACGACAAGCCTTTGAGAAAATGGACAGGATTTGCTGTGAATTAAGAGAAACTGTACAACAAGAGGCTGAAATTGAGATCACAGTATTTTAGTAGTGGAATATGAGGAGCTGAATCATGTCCTCGCAGCCACATATGGGTACCTGAGGATTTTGTTTTGTTGTTTATCAGTGTCTGGTTTACTTGTGCCCTGCTATACACATGCTGCATGCTGACAGAGTACAGGCTTACTTCCCAAGGCGGGAGAGTTTGTGTCTACACCGTGCAGGTGGGAATACATTTTCTCACTGTCTCAGCACGTGAGGAAATACCAAGGACTGGACAAATGAAAACTAGGATCTCTCAGGCTGTCACTTGAGTTCAATTCCCCATCTCACTGGAATTATCTGCCTTTGCTCAAACTGTAAGTCAGTCAAATATGATCTATTTTCCCACAAGGTATTTTATTAATTTGGCATTTCTCAAAGAGGATTTGAGAAATGATCACTCTCCAACAGCCCATCTAGAAACTAGCAGACAACAGATCACTTACATCAACTGCTGCATACATTAGAAAAATCCATCAGCAGTGCTTGGTGGTTACCTTTTCTTGTATGATTTAGTTGCAGAAGGAAGGCCTGTTACTTCAAAAGCCAATTTCTTCATAATCATTGCAACTTAGGACAGGTTCAAGCAAGGACTGACAAGGATATACACTGCGTGTGTATCCTCAGCAGTTTACTACAGGAAGGTATGTATTTGCCATGTGCACGTCTGACTGACATATGGACAGCTCTGTGTAAGTTGTTGTTAGGGTTTTTTTTAAAATTTATTCATTTAGTCATAGATCAAGACTTCTCATAATCATACACCCATTGTATGGGCTCTTTACGCAACAC
>NW_010556581.1:0-46935 GCF_000687285.1 Phaethon lepturus | reverse complement strand
CGTGGTTGGGCTTTTTTCCGCAACCTTGGGGGGGGGTTAGCCGTAAAGAGAAGCCTGGCTGCAGGTAAAATACTTGAAAGGTTTTGGCTTGTATGTATATATTTTTTTATATATATTACTTTTCTATTCAGTATTTATTGTTGGATTTCATACTGTTTTCTAAAATTCTAATAAAACATTTGAGACAAGTTCCTGCAAGTGCTTCATATTGATGTCCTCGTAGCACTGTGGACAGATATAAGGTGATACTTAAGTATCTTAATACCCTGTGGGGGTTTAAGACACATCTTAGCTTGAGGTTAGAGTGTCATGCCCACTTCTGAATTCTGCCTGTGAAAAGTTCAAGCTTGTACCGTTGAGACAGGCTGAGCGCCTGTTCTGCTACTGGTATTTAGTTTGGAAATGCACAGCTTGCTCATGCAGTTGAAGTCTTTACTGATGAGCTCTGAAGAGCAGGCCCATGGTGTTTGGGAGTCATGCTAATTCTATAGCAAAGTAAAACTTAATGGGCTGATTTTCTGTGCTGCAACTCTGCTTTTAACTTAGGGATTTATTTAAAAGCAGGGGAAAGAAGTTGGTTCTACTTTGGTAAATTCTCTGCTTCCCCAGGCCCCTCTTCACTAGAAGGGGGAAAGGGAAACAGATGGTGGCTTGTAAGAGAGAGGGGCAGCCCAGTTTTGCCCGAGTCTGAGCTAGGCTTTAAAGCCTAACAGTAAGGTGCTGACAGTTTCTGAGGGGCAGTGCATGAAAACTCAGCACAGCTGTTTTCATACCACTTTATGACTGAAAATTGTCTTTTCAAGCACCTCTCCTCCATTTGTAGCTTTCCTTAAAAATATAAACAAAAAGGTAAATACTTAAATACTTTAATCCAAACAACACAGAAACTTGACAGCTGCAGCTGCTGTAACACAAACAGGTACACCACTGTGTCCCCGCACTGGAGCTTCATGTTAAGGCACAACTGAAACTCTTGCAAACAAACATTTGTGCTTGAAGAGTTATTACATTTTTTTTTTATATTCCACTGATTCCCGATCCAACATAGTTAAACTTTAACTGTTTAAAGTGGAAGACTAGAGGAGGGAGATGTATGTGTCGGAGAGACACAGGACACTCATTTTGCTTACTTACTCTTTTTTTTACTGGAGCTCTGACCTACAAATAAGTTCTTAAACCACTTTCCTGTACAAAAAACCCCCCACCAAGTATCACGCTAGTCCAGATTTGCAAGTGGCTCAAAAGAGAAGCCAGTGGCTATAGCCCTGAGAAGACAGGAAGCAAGGAGGCTCTCATGTACGTTCTTTAAAAAAAGAATTTTATTGTTACAACTAAAAATGAGAACTGAAAACTTGTATGGGAAATTGAAAAACTGTACAATTTTACTATAACCTGTGAGGTCTTTGCAGCGGCTTACACAAAAGACAATATACCTGAAAATGTATTATACCAAAACATTTAGCTTTTTTGGTTTTTTATTTTTTTAAAAAAGTTTATTCTATGGCAATCTGTAAAAAAGAAAGACCTGATGAGTAAATATTTGCTTAAGGCATATAGCAGAGCAGCTCACTAACTTTCTAACAAGTTTAACATGGATATTTGTCCATTTTCCAAGAATAGGTTAACCAATACACCCACTTTGAAACGCTACTGTATATACACACCCAAACTACTACATACATATACAGGACATCAAAACAAAAATGTTTACAGTTCAGTATTATAAGCCTTATACACACCTCACAGGGCTTGTGGGATATTCCAGCGTCTGTCCCGGGACAGTGTAAGTTCTGGATTCAGAACAGATGACAGAAATGGCAAAATACATGGGCAGAAAGGGGGATGTTCAAAACTTTACCATCTGCAGAAACTTTCTCTTGTTAGAATAATTTGCAAGTGAATTATTCTGGATTCAAAGGAAGGATGCTTTGCTTTCCTGTCAAGCCTAAAATTTAAAATATTCCCTCTCAGGATCAGCATAGAGGTGTTTCTTGTTTATTTGTTTTCAAACGGGCCACCACTTCAGGAGCCTGTATTTCTGCAGATCAAAGTGCGCTACAGAGAGAGCTTGCAAGAGGCTTTCCTCTCCCCGCTCCAGTGCAGCTCTGAAGGCAGCACAGCAAGTCATACCCTGAAATCACCGAGCTATTGCTTGCCTCAAGTGGCCAGAGGTGAGGTGTGAATATGGCTTACTAAACACTCTGGAATGTCTGTACTATACTTACTCAGCTGAAATGAACCATGCTAAACAACCGGATTACACTGAGTACGCAGAAATTCAATAGGAAATCATGCCAAGTATTAGGCGAGTTACATGTTATCTGATAAACACCAAATCAGTCGATTGCTGAATGAAGATACTTTCAGCAACACCCTTTGAACCACAGCCACTTAATGATCAGTTCATGCAAATATAATTTGGGCACATCAGTAAGCAGAAATATAAGTTCTTTCACCTTTCAAGCACATGGTATTTCATCAGGACACTTGAAGACTTTACATGCATTTTAATACAAATGGGGTACAAATGTTGCCTTAGAACGATATTCTACCTGATGATGGAGAGAATAGTGGGGATGAAGCAATCACATACTGTATCTTAAATACACAGATGAGCCATTATATATTACCATTTTTCTATACTCATTTTTCACGTTTCCAATAATATAACTAAATATTGACTGATTACAACATTCCTCCTTTCAAGTACTGGTCTGACCAACAGTCTCACAGGTAAAGTATTGATTCCCAGTACTACCTGAGGATTTATTATTGTACTTGAGAAGCCCTTGATGCAACCTTAACAAAACACAAACCAGAAATAACTCCCACCCCTCCCGCCCCTGTTCACCAACTTACTCACTGAAAGAAGAGCGCTACACCTACAGACAGCTTTGCAAAAATAAATATGGAGTGGAGAGAAACTTACATGAGATACTCCATAGCGATGTTTGCACTGAGAATGGTGGTTAAGTGCTATAAATCTAGAAAGCCTTTAAAAATAAGAACAACCGATTAGTAACACTGCTGCAAATCAGCTGTCATGGTTTAGTTTCAATCACTACAACTGTCAGTAGTGAGTCTACTCCTATCCTCTGCCCCATGACACCAGCAAAGAAATCTTTGCTATTATTGTTTATTACTAGTTTGGTACTAACAAGAGGAGCGGCATTGCCTAAGACTGTTTAGTGCGCTGCCGCATTCCAGTCACAGTTCTACCAATGCACCCAAATCCTTATTTACAAGCACTTTACGTTACTCAAGTCCTGGGCCTGCAGAACAGGCCCTCTTACTGAGCAAAACAGCGTAGACACAGCGTGGCATAGGACAAACCCTCCCATCTCCCGTAGCTTACCTCAGGACGGCAACCACCCTGTCTGCAGAAGTGTGAGACTTACCCTCTTACACCGCTATGTCCGATAATTACTGAAGAGCATTATCTTCAAGCCAAACTAAAGCCAGTATTTTAAATCCTTGCTTTAAAAAAAGCAGAACACACAAATGCTTGCATCATAAGCCAACTGATACGTTCACAGACCAGCATGTCTTCTGCTGAACTTTTTATGTCTGAAGGAAGCTGCCACAGCACTAATTGCTCTGGATTTACTGAAATGCTTTCCTGTCCACTGCCTGCAATGCCTCCAAGTGCGTTACCTCTCCAGCCCTTGCAGGAAGCTCTTCCTCATGGAGCAGGTGTGGAGTGAAACTGCATTTTACATTCCAAATGATGAGGTTTAAGAACTGGTCCTTCTGAATGCCAGCTGCACAGCTGCAAAATGCTGGTGGACATGTTTTGGTTGAATTTCCCTTCTTGTTCTTCTCCCTTCCTCCACCTCTCCTAACCCAGAATATAAAAGTAAAAACAGCTTTACAAAGGATGGTGCAATGTAAATAGGCATATGTGCAAGTAGAGTGCAACAAAAGTCAATGAAGAGATACACTTATAAAAAAAAAAAAAAGAAAAAGAGCTTGACAACTTGGGATACCCTGAGCAAATGCAGAAGCCTGTTTCTATAAACACATGTAAAACAATAAGCTCTTTAAGAACAGTTATGCCAAGATTAAATATATCAATACCACAGGCACTGCCCACAACTCAGTCTTTAATGATGAAGCAAGTTAAAAAAAAACCAAACAAAATACCAACCACAAACACCCCTCCCCCCAACGCCCTTCCCTTCCAGAAAGTTTACATTCTTCATGTATGTGGGTTTCTTTTTGTTTTTTTGGGGGGAACTGATCAATATAAGTCATGTATTTGGTTACAACACTTGGAGAGTACAAGCAAGTTTCACTTGTGCCTAGTTTTTCTGAAACACAAAAGAAAAAGAACTGGCTTTTTAAAAAAGGCTAAAAACAACAATGTGTTGTAATTCTATTATTTAGTTAAAAAAAAAAAAAAAGAAAAAAATCCAAAACAGACTATTTGGCATTTTCTCTGCTTACTCCTGAATATTTTAAGGCCCTGAGATTAGAATATTATGTTCTTGGGACCACAGGGCTAGATAAAACCCTAGTGCATCAATTCTCTCTTTAAGCCCTAACCAAAGTTCCGGCCTTTCAACCTAAGATCTACCTCCACCGAGACAAGGCTCACATGCCTCAATGAGCTTTCTTTCGGAGAAGCTTATTACAAACCGATCAAATCGTTGGCGTTTTCTGCAGGGTCGATCTTGCTGGCATGTCCATCAATGAAAACACACCCTGTAACAGAGATAAGCTCCTGCCGTGAGGAAAGTGAACATGCATATATTCACTAGAAATGGCTTCCAAGTTGTCATCATGTTCTCATCATCCTCTTCCGAGTTCTCTGACTTCATCGACTCTTCTTTGTGGGGTGAGAGACGCAGATTTTCACCAACAGTTCTCCTCCGAATTTCAGTGTCTTGACTAGTGCTTAAGGACAAAAAAATAAATACTCAGTACTGGATTCCCCATTTAGGAGAGAAGCCGTGCAGACTCTCCAAGAGCACAGCCTCATCCACTGAACACCGCAGACAACGCTGGAAAAGTCCCGCTATCAGGAGCTGCAGCGGATGACAAACCAAAGCCTATCACTAATTAGTACAGTTCTGGCTATTAAATTACAGGTTTAGAACAGTGCTTGTCAAAAGCCATGCTTGGGAGTATTTTGTGCCCTTTAAAGAATAAGATGACTTAGTTTTAAACACCACCTATTTCCATTGCTCATCACAAATCTGCTACCTGTACTGAGACAGGTAATGAACTAGCACAAATCAAACTCACATCGAGGTCAGGAGAACACTGAGGTTCTAAAAATCAAGCACCTGCCCAAAAACTCAGAGGATAATGGAACTATGATTGCTTGTGCAGCTGTAACTTAGGAGGAGTGGCTAAATGCATCGTGATAGCTTTTGATGATGGAAATGATGATTCTTCTCCTTTAATACTTTTAACATGGTTTTGTTCCTAGATACTAGACCTCCATCCTGTTGGCAGTATATTGACACCCAAAGAGGCTTCTTAACTGAGCAGTAACTTTTGTGTCTACTGTACAACTTCTTCCCACTGACTTTAGAAAGCAGAGCATCACTATGCTGTGAGAACTAGCAGGGTGGTAACCAGCAGGGAGATGCTTTGCAGGGGGATGTCCTAGACATCTGCTGACAGCTTAAGTACAGAAGAACTCAGGAATCTTCCATTCCAGACACTAGAATATCTAGGCAGGAAAATAAACATGCTTAAGACTTCTGCTTCTCCCCTCACCTCTGCCAGCACAACGTCCATTTCCCACCCCTCCATCTCCTCCAGCCTCACACTGTCCCACATCCTTTCACATCAGACTGCTCCTCGGCCCTCCATTCCTCCCTCCTCCTGCCTAGCAAGTGGCACTTTTCCCCCTTCTAGACTCACTGTCACAGATATGAGGACAAGTGCGATGATCACCAAGGAGGCCTGATGCTGCCTGATCCTGACCTTTCCTAGTATGCCTGAAACATCACATAAGGTAGGATTTAACTTTAGCAGGGTAAAAGGTAGATGTCAAGTCCAAGCCAGCCTCTACTATCAGTGAAGACGGGCAGTTCCAGAGGATGACTCAACTCCAACCTCAGGCAAGGGACTATAATCAATGAAATCAATCTGAGCCTCTGAGCTCTTTAGAGCTGGACATGTCTTCTGCTCATTTACACTGAACCGTGTAAAGCATTTCCAGGAAATCGTTTCTTCACTGAGAAGTTCAGATTTGTATAGCTAATGAGAAGACAACGAGACACCAGCTTTAAATCTTCATTAGGTGTGGAAAGCATTAGCTGGCATCACCACATCCCAGGCAAATATTCTGGTATCAGAACTATATTGTCACTGAGGGAAGAAAGAGGGAGGTGCTACCACTGCAACGTTTCCTTCCTTTGTAGCCTAAGCCTCCATTTGTGTCCATTCCTATTTCCAAGATTTCCTTTCTTTTTAGTAAAGATGTTTGGAATTTGAGTATCTCACTTCCAGAATCTCCCCTGATTAATTGAGATAAATCCTGACCAAAACATTGTTTTACATCCAGCAGGGAAACACTTCCATTTTATCTCCTTGCCCGCAGCAGAATTGAGGGAGACAACAGATTCAGCTCATGGTCTCAGCCGCTTTGCTATGTGAAATTAGAGGAGCTTCATTTTGAAGAAAGACTATTGGAAACACATCTCACTAACCTCCAGTTCCCAGTCACACACTCCCCCACTGGTTCAGATAAATAAAATGCATCAGGCCTGCCAGCTGCATCTGTTGAAAAGGCTCTAGTTCTATGGACAATACTAAAACTTGGTATTTTATTCCAGTATTCCTATAGGAAGCTGAAGATGTCTTGTTAGGAGACCATCTAGTGGGGGAACATTAAACTTTCTCTTGATTATGTCTGGTGGCTGTAGAGGGTTTTTTTGGTGTGTTTTTTTTTTTGTTTTGGTTTTTTTTGTTTGTTTGTTTTTAATTTTGAATTTTTTTCTTCTGTGTGGCATTCATTTGGTTGTTCTGGATAAAACTAGTTAACACACAGGATGCCAGAAACACCAAGGCTTGCGGATTTCAACCAGTTCCATGCCGCTGGGATAAATCAGGGGTGACATCTAGCGGTTAAGCAGGCAGGAACCTTGGCCTCTCCGCTGTCCTACCGCTTGCATACACTGCACATTTATTAGCCCTCACAGTTTAGGTTACAATGACAGGCAGAAGAGTCCTCTGTTCATAAGCCTTTCATTAAAAGTAGCTTTGCTTGCAATTAATTTCACATTTCTAAGTGTGGCTAAAGCTAGTCAGCCTAGTTTTCAGCTAGATGACTAATACTGCCTCTAAGTAGTGAAAGAGCTCCTCTGTAACTTAACACACACTGCATGTAAATCAAGACTAAACCACCTCATTATGCTGTCACTTTTTCTTTTACTCTAGCAGGATCCCTAGCTTATGCATGACATTAAATGAACATGAGCATAAGACCTTTACTGAAAAGATTCTGGGCTAACTTGATCAAGGTCTGTTCAGGCCCTTCTGTATGAAATGCCATTTATGAGCAAATGTCCTACAACCTCTCAATGCTGTAAGCCAACTGGACAGTCTTCTTGGGACAGTTAAAAGCAGGAAACTAAATGAATTACCCGTCTGTGATCAGTGGTACAGATGAACGAGCTCTGCCATCTGGAACCATCTCTTCCACAGCGCTGACCGAACATCTCATCTCTTCCTCTACTACTTGGTGTTTAGGAAAGAATTCTGGGTGTTCATGCATCCTTCCATTGTGCATTTCTGAGGTTCGCTTTGGTGGTCTGGGAGGTGGTGGGGTATGTTCAGGTGGTGGGTCCAGGTCTTCGTTGGAAAGCTCTTTCCACTGTTCCTTTCAGGAAGGAGAAGCCCTGTGAAGTTTTTCTCTATTTCTTTTATGTAAGCTGCTATAACTTTTAACCTCAACTTGTCAGGGTCTTTATAATCTACCTTTTCATTTACTCTTAGAATGATTGTTCATTTGCATTGAAAAAAAGGAAAAAAAAAAAAAAGAAAAAAGACACAAGAACACCACACCTAAGCTACATCCAGTACACAGAAGACATCAGCTATAAATACAAGAAATTTTAATCTACTTCTGGAAAATTTAAATAGCACAAAACAGAATCTGTGTTGCTAGAGTTCTGTTTACCATAAAACAAACTTCTGGCATATTAGAAAATTTTTGTTATCTAAAATGAAAGACAAGGCCAATGCAGCCAATCTACACCCCAGTTATAATACTGAAAAGTACATGAGCCCACTGGCTATACTACAGGTACTGTCTTAAACACAACACTTCCTGATCTGTCATAACCTTAAAGTGTTGTATTTAAGAACCTCATAATAATCTAAAAATTTTTTGAAGCTGAAGCAAGTTTCTATTCTGTTCATCCCACAAATTTTCTACAGTTAAAACAGAGTTGCAGCTCACTACATTAGGCTGTGCAACCAGTAGTACTCACTTGCACTGAAGCATCTCCCATAATGAATTTTGCCCCTTCAATAACAGCTAGGTAGGAGAAACGGAGCTGATCTGCTGTCTGTATAAGTCCCATTCTGTACTTCCTCATTTCTAGGAGAACCTGTTTAACGTCCACAGAAGAAGGATCTTTCCGTTTGTCCATCTGAAAATAAAAATTTGAAACATGCTTTATGCTCTGATGAGATTCACTATGATGACTCATTTTGTACGAGGGCCTTCAGACTACCCTGCATATTGCAGAATTAATAAACTAATAAACAGTTATTTATTGAATCTCTAAAAAGACAGAGAGAGGAAAACACACTGGGCCTCCAAAATGTGTTATGTTTTTCCCTTTTTTATCTTTCTCGTTTTGGAAATGTAATACATTTTAAAAAAAGGACATTTTAACCTAGGCCTGACTTTCTGTGTATTAGTTGCTCTCACACAGTTACAGAATAAAGCCAAAGGAACTCCAGTTTTATCTTAAAGTTAGGACAATTTTCCCTTGCCTACAGGCAAAGTTGACTCCATGAAAGGAAAGACACTAGATTTATTTTGCATTGTTTCAGCATAGTTCACACTACTACTTAGCAGACATTTAGTGGGTTTTTTCCTTAACCACAAGGGCAAAGCCTATCTTTGAAAATCATTCTAAAAACTACAGAATTCTCCTCCCCAGACTCAAAATGGCCAGTTAAGAATGAGATCTGCCTTGGAATACACTCCCAAACCAGAATATGAGTGCGATAATAGGAAACAGCATGAACAATACTTTGCAGAACATAGCACAGCTCTTTGTAAGCCTACACCAAATCATTCCTCAAAATAACTCTACAGAAACAGCGTATCATCTACAATAAGTAGTTCTTACCAGTAGAAGACACGTATCAACCAAACAAAAAGTTCCTGATCTCCCGATTCCTGCACTGCAGTGCACCACAACAGGTCCATGCTCAGGGTTAAGTGAGCCAGACTCTCTCACTTTGAAGAGGAAATTGAGGAATGAAGCAGGTGACTCTGGGACGCCAAAGTCCGGCCATGTAGTATAGTGAAAGTGAAGAATCTCTCTAGTTTCCTGTGTCTGTAAAAACAATATTTAGGAGGTCTTTTAGTTTGGATACACGAGTCAGAAGTACTCAAAGCACAGTTGCCTACAGCATGTTCTCATCAGCAAACATAATTCCATGTTCCTTTTCCTAGCAAATAGTCACTTATATATTTAGACACACAGCTTTAGACATCAGACATTTTTACCTTTAGGTCAATTTCAAATTCGTGCCTTTGGAAAAATTTTAGCTACTTCCTTTGAAAATAACTCTGACTTAAATGGAATGGAGGCATGTGCCTGCTCAGCTTTGTATGCTACTCAGACTACACCGTTTCCACTACATCTTTAGAACAGCTGACTTAAATTCAAATGACAGAGTTCCACCAGTCTGAGGGAGCTTTTATAGTTGCACAGCTAAGAAACTTATTACAAATAATTATATCTTGTTGTGAAGGTGTCCGTTTAGAGTGAAGGAAACTGGATAAGTAAATTTACTTATTCATAACATGGTTTAGTTTTTTCAGTACAGTTCAAATGCTTGTAGTGCCACAAGATAGCTGGCGCTACTGCATTCCAATGTCTAATGGCAGAGTATCATTTGAAGATGTCTCAAAATGAAGTACCTCAAGTTACAGAAGCCCTTTACACTTTCTGCAGACAAGGCTCTTACACTATCACAGCTGTTCCTTTACAGGCTTGCTCCCAAACTGAAAACTTCCTTCCAAGACTACTGAACTATTGGTGCTCACATCCTGCTAGAATACTGAACTGCAACCATCAAACATGTCTACAGAAGTTAGCACAGTTAAAACACACCACAAACTACATCAACTAAATTCTTACTCAGGCATAATTTAGTCAAATTCTTATCTGCTGTCTCATGTTTCCTGGCAGGATGAAGCGTTCAAGATGCTAACAGATGAGCAAAGAATAACTGTGTCTTCCAGTAGTGAGCAGTACCAGGACAGAATAGAACTCAGGCTAGCACATACACACCTAGCTCAGCACCATTGAGGACCTCAACATTATCTTCAGTGACCTGCATTCAGCGAAAGTTAATGGTGTTCTTCCTTAGCCAGTCTCCCCAAGGAGCTTTAGATTAGCTCTCACTGCTCTAATACAGGGCAGTGCTGAAGAGGAGAGGAAGGGTGGGACACAGCATGTATACTTTTATTTTGGTATTGTCCAAAAGGAAAAAAGGAAAAAAGAAAAAATAAAAAGAAGAGTTATTTTTCTTAATGCTAGTGGCCTGATCCTTGTACAAAGCTCCATACAGCTCATCGCAGGACCACGGCTAACACAGTTCCTGCTTTCTGATGAAGTTCATCAATGCAAAACCTGAAGATTTAAGCCAAAACCTAAAAATAAACCTTAGAACAAGACACAGGCAAACAGGCAGCTTAAGTGACAGCAAGAGCAATTACTTCAACTATAACACAAAAGCACTGGAACACTAAGTGATTTTATAAAGGGTTCTCTGAAAGGTAGTGACAAACTCACCTTCTCACTCAGTATATGGACAAGACATGAAAATGACTGTAGTTTCCCCAGGTATGTTCCATGAATATTTAAGAGTTTCATTTCTACAACACACAAACTAGAGGCTGAAGGACAATCTCATGCATAATCACCAATTCCAGAATAAAATCTGCTATAACTCATGACCATCTTTTTCAAGATCTTGTTGATGAGTAGGTGAATCTCACCTCAGAGAGACTGAAGAATCTGATTGGTACTAGTTTCTGTACTTACTGTAAGGTTTTCCAATTCTAGCTGTCGTACTGTGTAATATGATTTTATATCTTCAGATATCAATGTTAGTTTCAAGTTTGTATCTTCAAAAAACATTTCTTTCTCCTCCTTCCGTGGCCAGTATTGTGCACACTTTACCTAAAAACAAATAGAAGACATTTATATGTCATTCAAGTTTGTGTAAAAGGGAAGGAATAGACATCCTTAAATACAACATCTGACAAAAAACATTGTCATTCAAGTTTGTGTAAAAGGGAAGGAATAGACATCCTTAAATACAACATTTTCTTAGGAGACCATTTCTTCATCTGCTTTTATTATAAGGAGGACCAATTCTAGTGTGAAGAGTACCAGTATTCCTTTATATTGCAGAACCACATCTTCACTGAATCTTTTCTACCATTTTTCTATCAAAATAAATCAAATTGTTTTGACCCTGACAGAACTCATGAAAATACCTAAGGTTTAATTAGGTAGAGTTCTCATTCTTCTACGTGTAAGCTGAAAGGGTGTGAAGCTATGGAATCTAATCAAAATCAAAGCCATTATTTACTTTAGCTTGTATCAGAACAAACAAACAAACAAATCTAGTAACTGTCTAAGTATAAAAGCTCTCACAACACTCTGCCAAAATCTGAATTTTAGTCTACTCTGCATTTTATTTATTATCCTCATGTCAAATATTTACATTGCAAAAGAAGAGATAGATGTTAACAAGAGCAGAACATACTGTGAAAAAGTAGTATGAATTCCAGGAATGAACTACATACAGAGAATTACAACATTGCTAATTTGGAAGTGTAACATCAGATGGGATTTGGGGTTACTCCATTCACGCACCACAAAAATAAAAATAGCAGTGAGATCATTTTGATTTTACATGGCACAGTTTAAAACTAAAGTGCCAAACAAAAAACCTGCATTCAGGAAATATTCCCATTACTTACTTCTGACTGAACTTCAATTTTCTCAGTAAAGTTTCCCCAAGAGCTCAGTTTTGCAGAGACTGCTACATGCTAGGACCTTAAATGAGTCAACCACACAGAAAAGTAGCACATTTTGCAGCGTGCAGTAAAAAACTGAAACTAAAGAAACTCATCAGCAACACAAACAGGAAAGTTTGCAACCAAGTTTCTGACAGTTAAACCTAAGGATATTGTGACTGGGAGAACTGGTCTGCTACTTCTGCCACTAAGCACTCCTCCTCTGTAACGGGATTATGACCATGATTTGCCCACACCTAAACATGCAGTAAGAATGTATTCTTGAACATGTCTAACGTCTCTTTTATTAAAGGGCAAATAACACAGTCTAGGGCAATTTCTGACAGAATTTTAATAAATAAGAAAACCCTTCAGTATTTTATACCTAGGTAGACCAACACTAGTTTTGCCCCAACTAATTCTAGTTTTTATTGAAAATACATCCTCTAGTTTATCGGAGTGTAGAATGCAGTTATAATTCTCTGACAGCAACTGGCTTTGCATCCAAATTCGCCACCAAATGTGTCTGCAAACGGTATTTTCTTGTGCTCCACTCTGGGTCCCCCACTGCTGTTTTCTGAGAAGTGTTAAACAGCCTGCCCTAAGGGATCACAGCAATTCATTTTGTTCAAAACTACAGGCAGTGCAGAAATGAGCGGGAAAGGTTGGAAAGGAAGAAACTATTGAAAAATATGGCTACTGCATCTCTT
The DNA here is from genome assembly GCF_000687285.1 of Phaethon lepturus. NCBI lineage: Eukaryota > Metazoa > Chordata > Aves > Phaethontiformes > Phaethontidae > Phaethon > Phaethon lepturus. The sequence continues at coordinate 33,990 of NW_010556581.1, read as the reverse complement.
ATGAAGATTACATTTCACTTGCACGACAAGAAAAGCCAAAAACTCAAAAATCAAGACTGCAGTTTATTAAAACACAATTCATTGCACAAGAATTTTCCTGATTATTGGGAATTACTTCCTGACTGTGCAAAAGAATGTACCACGCAGTTATTGCTGGTGGATACTCGACATACCCACTATCCCTTCTCCAAAGTGCCTTTATACTGACTACACTGTAACATTCAACTTTAAACTGTGCATTTCTATCAGTCTTTAAAATTGCTTTTGTCTCAAATTTGCACAGCTGCCAAGTCCACCTTAAAGATGGCAGCTGTGGAATTAGCATAGAGGCAGAACTCTGACCCATGCATGGAAACCATGCCTGATAGTTCCTGTCTTCTCCACCATCAGAAAGGCTGAGGCATTTTCTTCTCAAGACAGCAGCTACTCCATGTGTCAGAAGAAATAACTTAAAATAACCCCAATTGTTTGTTTGTCTATTGTTTCCCTTCATTTTCTGCCTGTCTTGTCTAATGTAAACTCCTTAAAAGGTCTGGGCACAACTTAGCCCACTGCACTTCTCCTAGCAAGTAAAGCACTAGCTTAACAGCTGGTTCCACATCACCCAGAAGATTATTGCTTGAGAGAGATATCAAGAGAAGTACTGGTGGAGAAACAATATGTCTAGAAGATACATTTAATAATCAGAGCCCTTACTGCATGAAGGAAACTTGGAGTCAAAGTGCCTCTAACTACTACAAAACCGTTTCAATAATGCTTGTGAATGAACACTTGAGTAAATGACCTTTCAGAGGTGCAATCTGTGTACACTGGAAAGATTTACATTCAGATACCTAGGTAAGGAGTAGAGACCAAATATTCACTTGTATGGAAAGTGTTCATGCCTTATTTCAACCAAGTTCAGAAGAAATGAAAAACTACAATTACAAACTGAAAAATTTTCTGACTGCAGTAAGATCAGTTCAACGGGTACTCAATTGTAGGCATAATTTCTTAGATAAAATTACTGATGGCCATCATCTCTCCACTTTCCCACCCCCGTTCTTCGAGGGGGTGGGGTTTGTTTGTTTTTGTGGGTTTTTGCTTGCTTGTTAAGAAAAAACATAAACACGCAATGAACACTCAGCTAGAACCAGTTAAGTACTTACGGATCCCTTTTCCATCACCCTGTTCAACATGACAACACCACGGCTTTTCTGTTCCCAAACCATCTCCCAAAAGTGACCACAAGTATTTGGCAAAGGTCCCTGCAGAGACAGAATCCCCAGGAATAAGCATTATTTTCTGTTAATGTCAGTGCAATGGTCCCCAGTAGAAGTTACTGCACTAGGCAATAAATTAGACAAGTAACAAGCAACTTCTCATTTCAAACTGTAAAAAAAAAAAAACCAAAACACAGTGATACAGCTTTTTTTTTTTTTACAGTTTTTTTTACAGTTCCATTTTCCCCACTATGAATTTACCCATGAAAACATGGTTAATCTTCCCTCCCCATACATAACAGAAAGAGAGAAATAGTCTCATTTGTGAGAAGAGAACTCGGAGTGAAAAATGCTGAGAAATTTTTTTAGGAAAGGTGTACATATAATGGGGAAATAAAACCTCATTGACTAACAGCAGAATTAATGTCTATGCTGAACTATTCTGCAATACATCATTGTTACATGTAATACTTCAAAATTACTAGACTGCATGGACGTGAACATTCAAAGGACTGAAACAATGAGAGATCAGTAACAAATTACATGGTTTTCCAAAATCTTCATGGATCTGCTTTGGGACTGAACAAAATGGTAACCTTTTAAAGACTACTATCTACTCACAAAGTAGATTTCCTTGCAACTGTTGGTGCTATGTTTCTTTGCTATTTTATACTCCCAAACCATTGCTCTGAATTTTGCACAACACAAACCAGCATCATTGTGCCTCTCGTATTTTCTATCCATCACTTTGCTCAAACAAAACAGCAAGCCAGGGTCCTCAGAAAGAATTACTGGATTTAAAGCAAGCCATTCAAAGCCACTAGATTCTGGATCAGAATAGATAACTAATACCAGTTAGCTGCACATTTGACTATTCCACATACAGGTCTATCTGTTCTGCCCTATGATCAACCTCTTGAAGCACAATAAGAGCTGTGTGGACAGAATTACTTTCATATTGAACACTGTACTGTCCACTTCTTCTTTAGAATATTTATCTTTATTCTCCAGAAACAGGAAGGAAGAGCTGCCACTTGAAAATATTAATCCCAGTCTACCTTTATCTAAAGTGTGGAAGGAAGGGGTAAAAAAAAAAAAGTCAAGATTAGAGACCAGGACAGTCTCCAGGGTACTGAACGTTTAGGACAAACAAGAATTCTGGCACAGTTTGCTAGCTCTTAGAATAAGACAACAAGGTATTTTTGTACCTGGGTATTTTTAAATTTCTTAAATTTAAATTAGGTGTGGAATTCAAAGATTCAGTGAAAAACAGCGACTTCCCTCCTGCCCCCCATATTCCCATCACTAAAATCTGCATTCATAGCTTTCCTCTCACATTAAAGGTGGAAGCATCAGCATTGCCCAATTTAGACCTTTTGGAAGCCATGTTATTAGAAGGTACATTATTTGTAAATACTACAGTAATACCACTTTCAGAAGGATGTTTAACAAGAAATACCTGGTGGAACATACTGCTTATTTGAAACTGACCTGAAAGGTCAGGTGTAAGAAATTCCCTAATATGTTTCAGTTAACATCTGCCCCACTCAACATTAAATATAACAGATATTTGTGTGTTAAGTATGTTATTTCAAATAGGTTTTGAACGTCCTGAAGTTCATACATATAGTTCTGTAAATGTGAAGCCCTCCCACTAAGTGATGTTCACCTCTGTTTAGAGAATTTATCAGGCAACTGAAGACTGTAATAGTCTTAAGCCTTTGTGCTGGCCTTCCACATAGGAGAAGTGTGATTTATTTCACCCACATCTAAATGTTACTTGTCACAAGCCAACAACCAGCTTGCTAGAAGAACGTTAGCTTCTAGCCCAGAGGGTTCTAAAGTCAGATATACAAAGTGTCCAAATTACGCTACAAAAAGTCAGTCAGTGCTGACAGGAAGCAGGAAGAAATATGTAGTATTTCTATAAAATTGTTCTATGTATATGTTTATACACAGACACGTATGTTTATATATACTTAACTAGCTTTACAATGAAGAAAGCATACATAATAAGCTAAAGAAAACCTATGAAAAACAACTCCAATCACCATATGATTTTTATTATCCACTGACAGCAATTACCTGGGTAAGGATGTAGCTCCTTTGGGCCTCTTCCATTTTTATCAAACTAGCATTGATATAGTCATTGTCACCTTGGTTTAGCTTAATTCGACTGTGATCAACTGCAGTATAATTAGAAAACACTGGTTAATGTATACACAACACAGCACAATCTATGCACAACCTCATCAGATGTTAGGATCAAAAAAGCTGAGTTGTCCTGAAGAATGAAAAGAGCTTAATCACAGGTAGCACAGAAGTGTTCACTGGTGCTTGTAACTCTGGAAATACAATATAGGTACTACAAGAACAGCACTACAGCAGAGCAGTGAACATAAGTTGCACTCCATCTTCCACGAATACACTGCAAGAATGGAAGTATTTGCATTTGAAGTAATCACAACAGTAATTTGCAAACCAGATCACACTGACATATTTGTACAGCTATCGAGTTACTGTTTTTAAATAAATCTAATTACATAACTGCTTATCTTTTGCAGCTTAAACTTTCAAACCCATCTTGTTCAAGGTTGTTAAAGGTTTCCATAAACATATATTGGATGAACAGAACAGTGGCTTCTTATTCTTCTTATAGACATTTAGTTACTGTTCCCAACCCAACCACACCTTAATTTACAGAAAGAATGATCAAAATTCAGGAATTACAGCACATGCAGTTTCATTACTCTTTTGTTAGTCTCAGCTTGGTCTATTCAGGGTTAAAAAAAAAACCACCAAACCACCAACAAAAAAACCCACACACAAGAGTTCCCACATTTTGCAAGAAAGCCGAACAGATTGGAAGTCGTATTATCTAAAGGCAAAAAGGAACCACTTGTTACTCACAACCCCAAACATTAGAACTGCTTAGTAAAGCAAACTATGTGCAACATTGCTCTTCCTAGTCGATTGCCTCAAAGACTTCAGGAACTTTTAAGCACCAAGTATAAAAGTTTTCTGATATACAGTAATACTCTTGTCTTTGAACAGAAGATAGACATTTGCCCAGTGACAGAGCCTACAGAAACTTTGCATTTCAAACAGGCAGCAGTGCTGCACCCTGGAAGAGGGAAAGAAGTCTCAGAACAGGCATTGTCATTTGGCTCACAGAAGGCAGTTTAGCAAACCAGCTGTGAACTTTCTTTAGTGTCTCATACATCAAGTATTATTTGCCGACCATTTAATTACAGTATTGTACTTCTCTGCACTCTGTGTGTTTTTGTCATTGCAGTCTCTCTTGCACCCCAAAAGTACAGCATGCCAGGCATAGACAAGTCTGAATGTTACTGTCTTTGAACATGGGATTGTGCATGGAAAGACAGGCTGCAACACCAAACTGAGCCATGCCTTGTACAGGACATGTGCTCAAAGATGCACTTCCCACCAGAATTCACCAGAATATGTAAAGATGATAACTTCAGAAACACAGGTCTCATACTAGTATTACCACCTTTGCAAACATCCCCTTTTCTCTGTTTCAATTAGCTGATTAGCTTAGATTTATTTCTAGCAGTAATGTGTTCTATGCAAAACTCTACCCCATCTCCCAACAGGGGCAGTTATGCTATATTGACTAGAAGGATGCTCTACTAAGTATACTGCAATAGAAAGGATACTTGCAATTTTATTAATGCTATTTCAGCCACCATTCTTCTCTAACGTAAAAATTCAAAGGTAAAGCAAGTTCCCTCCTTCAGATTTCTGCCCACAAATACGGAATCTACTGTATGCTGCTCTAGTATAATCCTATGGATATAATGGCATCCTGTGACATCTATCTCATAAATAAATATATTAACAAAAAGAATTGTCTTGGATGCATACCCATCTAATAGAAATCTTGTTCGTACAAAGAACATTTAGCTGATAGAAAAAGTCATTAGAGGTTAACAGTCTGTTACAAACAATGGAAAAGAAAGTGTACTTACAGGGGCTGACATCTCTGTACCTATTTCTATTTTTGTTTCTGGGATGTTTGGCCACTTTACATGGAAAATCACTGGCTTCATGCCTGATGTCCTGAAACAAAAAAAAAGAAAGTCTTAGACATGAATGCATCTAATATCTTCATACCATTAGCTATTTTAAGACAAATAGCCATTTCACTTCACATCTTCATGTGTGGGAGTTCAGGACAGAAAGCACTTTGGGCTTCAAATTAAGAATGTAGGTTAAATTTATCAGAAAACAAAACTAACATAATTTGTGTGTTAAAATATTATTAGCTGCATAATAAAGTAGCAGAACATTTACCAGACATTATGCCTTTACAATCCTGATAGAGCAGGGTCTCTGCCCCAAAGCACTTTCATATGAACTGCTTTAAGCAATTGTTTCCACTGTCAGTGAAAATATCAATTGTACTTCTGACTCAGTAGCAATTAGAAAACATTCATTGTGATAGAAAAAAAACCTTGCCTACCCCCCTTGGCATCAAACACACACATGAAGTGGTGACTTGTCTAAGATACATCTTTATCTTGAGTTATCAGCAAGATGCCACAAATCTGCAAATGGTGAAAGTTATTTGTATGCAATTCTCATGCTCCATTAAAACATCTATATAATCTCAACAATCCCCTATATAATTAGGGTTTCTATCGGGGTTTTTTTTCAGATGCATATAATAGCTCAGCTATCTGAGACAATTTCAAAATTTATAATAAAAAGAATTCTACTGTCCTTGGACACTAGTCCCAGTTTGTAGAAACAGAACTTTACACTGTAAATAAATACCATTTAAATATGCAACTCTTAAAAATTATAGTACTAGGAACTTCAGGGTGAAGCTGTTAGATTTAACTGAAATTAATGAAAATGGAAGGAATGTATTTACTATAGAACTGGTATTTCAATAGCATAGTAAGTTTAAGAAATCCTAAGACAGACATTGTGCACATACACGAAAGGAACAAATTAACCTAACCCAGAGGCCACTAAAAATCATCATGAAAAACAAATTATCTGTCTAGATACGGATATATTTGAGCATGGTGTTGATCCACACCCAGTGTGACCAGAGAACACGTTTCTGCACACATAAAGTTAGTGCATTTGGACGGCTGCTTGTGATATATAGATCACTTGCACAAAAAGTTCTGTTGCACTCCTCTATTAATAGGTTCAAACTAGCTCAGGCTCTGGCTCAAATTGTGGTAGCTTTCCAACATCAGAGGAGGATTTTATTCCAGCTCAAAAATCTATTCCCTAAAATGCAGGCCAACCTAAACTGGTTTTCTGTTCCTCTCAGTTTTTCATAAAGAACCATGTACAATGCTGAAGGTTTTTCTCTACTTTAAGGCTTTAAGGCTAGCTACTGCAGCTTATTACTTGTTCATCTTTTTCTATTCAGATATGTATAAATTTATACACTGAATGCTACATGTCAAGGGAATAGTTCTATTTTACATATACCTGCTCAAAATTAGTACAGTATTCTGAAATGGCTCCTCACTGAAATAAGCCCTGACATCAGCTGTTATCTTTTTATAACTTAACACATGGCTGCCAGTAATTCTGCTTATGAAGAATGCAGTCTGGAGAATATGATCTTAACTGCCACAGTCTAATATCTCAAACATGAGGCAGCTAAAATGGTGGTTTTCATGAATTTGTCTCTGACACTAGGTTGGTGACTTTGTGTTTTGCAGAGGTTTATTTTTCTTCTGTACAGGATTAACAAGAGACAAAACCAGGGAACTCAGAAAAATGGCTTTCTAGATCTCTAAGCACATTTCCCACAGAGCCTACATGTGTTATTTTTTTAAGTGTTAAAAAAAAACCCAAACCAAAAAACAATACAGCCACCCCACCACTTAGGATTCATATTATACAACCAGCAAAATGCAAACCGAACCAAAAGACCCTTAGGCATTTTTGCTGTAAATACTGGGTTAAATTAGCAGCAGCAGTAATCTACACTGTTTCCTTTCATGGCATTAACAAAACTGAAAAGAACTGTCCCCTCTTTTTTAAAAGGAAACTGATTAAATGCTTCATTACAGAAATGGAATGATACAAAGGCATTCTAATATAAAAATATGAGCAAACTTAAGCAAACATGTGTATGTGCACATACACACTACTCCCAGCCTCGGAGAGTTCCACAGATTCAAATACCAACACCACGTATTTAAGGATCTGAAACCAGTAATTTATTGTCCAGGGAATAGACAGCTGGCTACTACCTCACTACCAAATATTAGATCTTTTTAAAGATGCTATGATGCAAAAAGGTACTGAAAGAATAAGGGCATTCTAGGAGATGCATAACTCCGATAGGCAAAGAGAAAATGAAAAGAAAGAAGTTACCCATGTACATTCCAGAAACACAGACAATTTAAAAAGTGTAATGTATTTCTGAAGCACACTACAACAAACAGGGGAAAAAAAATGGGGTGGGGTGGTAATAAAATGAGGGATCTAGATATGGCAACAGGCAAGCTGCTGCCTCTCATGAAAATCCAACTAGCATATAGGACTTCATTTCTGAATGTAATGAACATCAGTAAAACAGAAAATACTGGAGGGCATGCATGCCTTGACCTCAGCAGTCAAATCCATGCCTGAAAAGATGGGGCATACTCTTCTCAGCAATATGGGATAAAAGTGGTTTGGAGTTTTGGTTGTTTTCTTGGGGCTGTTTCGTTGGGTTTTTTTTGGTTTTGGAGGGTTGGGGTTTTTTTTTATTGGCTACAGCAGTTGCTATAACACCTAAAGTGAAAAAAAAAAAAAAAATTAAAAATCTAAGATCACTTCCAGGATATGATGCTGACTTTAGTGGAAATCAGATAGCCTTCAATAGAGAAAGTTACTGGAGAGAAACAACCTAGTGACAAGTTACATAAAATGGCCATGTTATAGGCTTTCTTGTACATTCCTCAAAAACTTCTGTTACTGGTTATTGCAGAGTCACATAACTACTGATGCTCACTGGTGTCAGGACAGTTTCCAGGATCTCCATGCTGGAGAAAGCAGACTCATTCACAGCATGGAATTACTACACTATGAGGAACTTGAAGCCAGTGATGTCACAAGAACTGAAGTTAATGGATCAACAGAGAGATTGATGAAGTTACGAAACACCTTCTTGAATCATACTCATAGTCACACTGCAGAGATCCTGTCATTTAAAAAGGAAGCTCGACATTTCATTTAAAAGGTCATGCAACATTAAAGAGGAAGGGCTAGAACTACAGTCAGTATTCCAAAGTCAAATGCTTCTGTTTCTGAGCATGAGTCATTCCATGCCACTCATCTCCTGGTTTTAAGTCCTGTTCCCTGCGCAAATACCCCAAAAAAACTTCAGGGGTGGAAAGAGGAAGTCTGCTGAAGCACTGTTCTTCAAATGGAAAGTACTTGTAGCTGTTAATTTGTAAGTAGTGACTGGAAGAAGTTCTTTACTCTTTACAGGAGAAGGTTGCTCTCAGTTGCTTGAATGGGTTCCACTTGGCCTGACAGCATCACATTCCCTGCCACGAAGGACAGAGAATGCAAGGGCAGATGGCTGTGCTGTTCAGACAATAGTGATCAGTTCCATGAACACAGTCTTAGTTCCAGAGTCCTACAGATGTTCATCAGGAAGAGGTGATCATGGTGGCTCTCAGCCCCTTGTCCCAAAGCCTTCTGCACCAGAATGCCTGACCATTCCTCCTTTCCCCCTGCCAGAAACCTAACATTAGTGATTCACTCTGTAGCTCACAGCACTTTCTTTTCATTCCTCCCAGCCTTCAAAAAATTACCCTCAATTCAGCCTCCTAACCTGTAACTACTCTGGAGTCCTAGGTCTGTCAATACCCCCTTTGCTCAACAAGTATTTTCTGCAAACTGTTCTACTCGTCCCAGCTGCTGGTACTCTGCACTACACTACAGTTGCCATATGTAAACTCCTAGCACAACAGCACATTTGACTATACTCTCCCCATCTTATTCAGATACCAACGTGAGATTAAGAAAGAGAAGATAGGCCCCCAAATCTTCAAGTAAGTATTAGGTAAGATCACATAAAGAAGTGTTCACAACATCAGTCATTCAAGTACACTGTAATATTGCATAGATTTGCATGTCAGTATTTCCAGAAGAGAAATTAAATGTCCAGTCTAAAGGCCTTCAGATTCACCAGAAAGGCTCCCGAGAAACTTTGCAGCAGGCCTCAATTTGATCACACTATTTTATTACACCATAAACTCTGGAGTAGCTCAGCCTAAGAGACAATGATACACTGTCATTTTAACAGTTCAGTTCCTACAGGAAGCAGCAATTGCCAGGATCTTATCATGGGCTACAGAAGTGCACAGTAATCTATCTACTGAGGCAGTTACACTAAGGAAAGCAATTCACAAGAAGTATATAAAGACTTAAATTAAAAAGTAATTTTAGCTTAAGAGCTAAAAAAAAAAAAAAGAATGTTTCCTCTTAAAGCTAGCACTGAAAGACACTATGGCACTGCTGTAAAAGGTGTTAAAAAAGGTGTAAAAGGTGTTAAAAAAAAGTTTAAAAAGTTATAGTAAAGTCAAGTGAAAGCTGCTCTTCTCTGAGATGTCATCACAGGCTGATTTCAGAATGGAAATACCCCTACAATTACATGACGTGGCAAAGACCTGTACAGAAGACCACAAGAAAAACAGGTAGTACTAAGGGATCCACAATAAGCAGCTACTTTACACAAAGGGAAAAAGGTCTTCAGTGTGTAAGGAAGCAAATGGAGGCACTGAGCAGCAGTGAACTCACTCCTCAACAGAAGAACCTTGCTAAGATATAAAGCATACATAGATCAACTGTTCATTCAACCCACTTTGACAAGGACAACTGGATTTCTTATACTACATTAAACTTTGTATCAGGATATTAGGACAGGGACAAGAAATGAGGATGTAACTTCTAGGTAACAATAAGGTCATCTAAAGATCTGATAAATTAATAGACAATTGCATCATACAACATTAATCTTAACAATAAGCTGCAGAATTTTAGCCAGACAAATGAAATAAACATAGACTTTAATACGCTTTTAAAACATTTTATCTAGTGTCTCAGTTTTGCTTTCAAGTAAAATATGGTAGTATTGATTTCCTTATTAATCTCCCTCAAAAAAAGCTAGTCAGCTAGTATGCCAACTTTCTTAGAATCACAGTATCATCTAGGTTGGAAAAGACCTTTAATATCACCAAGTCCAACCGTTAACCTAACGCTGCCAAGTCCACCACTAAACCATGTCCCTAAGCACCACATCTACATGTCTTTTAAATACCTCCACCACTTCCCTGGGCAGCCTGTTCCAATGCTCGACAACCCTTTCAGTGAAGAAATTTTTCCTAATATCCAATGTAAACCTCCCCTGGTGCAACTTGAGGCCATTTCCTCTTGTCCTATCGCTTGTTACTTGGGAGAAGAGACTGACATCCACCTTCTTGCCTGCGCACGGAGGAGTGCGGGGGGGGGGGGGGGGGGGGGGGGGGGTGAGAGAGAGAGAGAGAGAAAGGGGACAGGCTTGTTTAAAAGTTCAACAACACTGTTATGCAAGTTTAAAAAAAAAATTAAAAAAAAATTAAAAATCACATACTTGCAACATGGTTTTCCTAGAAAGCCCCTTGCTAATTCAGCACTATGTGGGCAATCTGGAACAGGTTGTAGCAATGCAGCATAAGCAGTGTTTCTGACACTAGTCAGCTGGTTGCAGGCACGGAAATAACCCCCCAGGAGAATGTAAACTGGGCATGATAGTATTATTAAATCATATCAGCACATGGGAAAGCATCCTAATTTCTTCTGGGCCCATTTTTACTGCAGCTAGCAAATATTATAGTTTGTTTCTCACCAGCGACCAGTTTCAACATGTCTAACTGTGAAATTTAAGAATTACGAAAGTAAACCCCACAGTACTTTATTGTACCCACTTCACCATGGCAGATAACCAAACACTGTAAATGCTCAATTAAACACTTGCACCTGAACTGTTCTGACAACTTGAGTATGTACCTTCAGAAGGGAGCAGGTCATAGACTTGTGTTATTTCCAAATAATAATAGTATTATATTTATTTTGCATGTTGTCAAAGGGGAGACATTACTGTAGAATAAATCATTGCAATTCTGCAGAACTCAGCTGTTCACAGTCTCGTATTGTTTCAACGTAATTATCTGCAATGAGTAAAACCTGATTTTTCAATTCTGATGTTTTTGAGAGTTGCAGCAGAGCCAGGGTGATCAAAGATCTAAACTCTAATATTGGGTTAAAGAATTACATGAGACTTCTCAAGTTTCAGTAAGTTCAAAATACAGTTTTTCCTTGAAATTTATGACCCATAACAGCAGAAGTTCAGAGTAGCTGGCAGGAACACTCTACTTCTGCTGTTTTGTAGTCATGTACTCACTGCCAAAACAGGAAACAACTGAATGGAGGGTCAGTGTAAGAAACAACTGAAGTTCCCTTCTTCACGTCCATCCCTCCCCGCCCCCCTCCCCCCAGATATTCAATCTGCTCCAGAAGTGCATCTTAGACATTATTGGAAAGACAGAGACTTTTGAGAAGATGAAATAGCTTTTTCTTGACAGCTGTTGTGCAAAAGAAAAGCTTCGCTATCTGTATCATCAAAGTCAGTGCCAGGAAATAAACCACAGTCTCATTAAAGTGTCAAGAGGTTCTAACTCAGTTACTCTTCTCCTACAAGAAAAATAATCACGGAGATGAGATCCAGATCTTGATTTGCCCAAACATTAGAGGTCTCCAGATAGAGAGAGCTTTGGTTTAACCTCATCTCAAATAGACTGATGCATCTGACAGCCCAGATATCTACACAACTCGTAAAGGAATTTAGTCTGTGTGGCAAATCCAGACCTTAATTTGTTTGCAGTATGGGTTTTGTCTGAGTTTAAAAATGTGTAATTCCTGGCCTGTAGGGTATTCCAGGCTTCATAAACTGACAACTGTGGATATAGAGTCCTCCTTTCCTAGTTACCTAACATTTTCATTCTGACATCCCACAAGTCGCCTAATAGCATTATAGCTTTTACAGACCTACCACCACAAAACACACACACACACACAAAAAGCAACTGAAAAACCCAATGAGGTAAAGACCATATATGTAGACTTTGTAGGCTTCAGGGAGGGTGAGAGGGGAGGAAGAAAGACATAAAATCTGTAAGTACTAGAAGGTGGTGAGGGAGGGATAAGAAAAGTTTCTTCTCACACCTTTTCACAGCAAAACCAGATCACTGTGTGCATAAACAAGATATTTTCTAGAGTTTAGACAAGCTGCAAATGACAAGTTGCAAACTGGAAAGAAAAGGACATGAGATGCCCTTGGAACCACTGTAGATAGTTTACAGTTTCTCAAGGGGATCTCTGACTTCATGAAATAGGAACCATGGAATGACTCTTTATTTATACTCACCCAGAATCCTCTACTGTCTTTCAGGGATACTACATACAGTGTCAATAACCTCAGTTATGTTAAGAAAGCAAGACTGCACTATTGCCCCAAATTCCTCCATAATCCATTATCACAATTTAATGTTAAGATAAATGAGCTCATTTGATTAAAAATTAAATATATAAATTAGATGATAAAATGTAAGACACTGTTGCTTCTGAGTGCTCCTTTTCCAGCACGGAAATTGATACAGTGAATTTCAAGCTATCTGCATCAACATCACTCCTTACTGTTTCATCATTTGTAGGGGTACACTGTTCACTTTCATTGTCATTAGTCATTAATATTTTAAAATGCTTTTTTAATCAGTTGGGTTTGGTTTGGGTTTTTATTTTGGGGTTTTTTGTGGAGGTTTTTTTTTATATCATCAAACAGCTATGTATTTTCCCCCCTCAATTCCCTCAAAATTATGCAACTATTTTCAAACATGTGCTAGACTTTCAAATAAGTAAATTCATTTATACGAGTCTCAGAAAGCAGCTCCAGTTAACATTGCAATTTTAACACTGGTGTATTAACACCAATTAACATACACTGAACACTGAAGTTCTGTATTAGAAGTTCAATGTACAAATCCACAAAGCCCGAGTCATTTATAGAGTCCAGTGTTCTGCACAGAAAAAGAAAACCTATTCTTTTTAAAAGGTTTTAGACAATCTTTTGTTTAAACAATTTCAAGGATTGTGCAAGAACAAGGGCAGAAGACTTTAGATGAAAGCTAATTAGCCTGGCTTGCACAGTTAATACCACTAGTAACAGCTGGCTAGTTACTAGTTACCACTAGTAACATTTGTACTCATGTACGAATTTCCAACTTTTTAAAAAATTTAGTAACTGGCTTATAATTTCTTTTGTAAAAATCCACAGTAAAACTGAGATTAAAAACTTCCTAACAGCTGTCTAACAGCAGCCAATTGACACTATATCTCTCAGTAACCAGAGTCCTATTTACTAAAAGATAGAAGGCAATGCCATGTTGACATGGTTTAATCTGTAACAGTTTTATCCAAAAACCCTTTGGTAGAAGGGTAAGGTATTTTTTATGTAACAGGCATTTGATCAAGCTATGAAAACCCACTTCATCTTCAGTTACAATCAGCAAACTAAAATCTAGATTTTGCTCTGAATTTAACCAGGTAATTTGATGGATGAAATCTCCAAGTCTTAACAGAAGAGAATCAAACAGACAAAAGGAATAAACTGAAGTTTTCACTCTGTTTCAGGACCTGTCATCAGGTGGTCGTTCTTTACCTCTAATGACTGACATATGGATAGCTTATTCTTAGAGCCCTGAAAGCACATTATTTACCAGGCAGTGGCTAATTTATCTTCAGAAGTAAAGGTACTGAAATAAAGATAGGAAAACAGTGAGAATTCTTGTTCTAGATAAGCACAAACCAGTTGTAAACTTCATGACCATTACAGGAATTACCAAAATTGTTCTTATACAGATTTAAATCTCACCTTTAAAAAAAACAAACAACCTTCAAGAATAAGAAAAAAAGCTTTATTATTTTCAGTTATGTCAAGTGATGTCTGAACAGAAAAAAAAAATCACTCATGCTTTGTTAATATCAGAAGTTTCACTCTGGGCAAAAATCAATATGCAGAAATTGGATCAGTCGAGCTCAACTTCCTGTAAATTGATTTCAGCACACTGAAACAAGCACTTTTAAAATCTCGAAGCAGAAGAATGTTCCTGTAAATGAACACAGGCATATATTCCATTTAATAACTTACCATCCTCTCCCATCACACAGAAGGCATGTGTGATTTGATCCATACAGGTAGAGAGCATCAGAGCATATGCTCTGGAGCAGAGACAAAAACTTGGTAATAATTATACTCCTAATTCCTGTCAGCTGTATGACAACAGTAGTAAGCAATGAAATTCGTTACCAGACCCCATCAGAAGTTGTCTTTTCCTCCCTCCTCCAGGTGTCCACTCTAGCAAACTGTCTCCTTAATTTTGATAAATGCAACAGTCACCTGTGGGTTTATGGGTTGTAGTTTTGTTTGTTTGATGGGGTGGCTTGAGTGTTTTTAAATGTCTTTCCTAATGAAACTACAGTTGCTAGCTTCTTGTCATGTATTTGAGACTCACATGTTTTAAAAAAAGAAACATAAGAGATCCTTTAACTGAATCATTGTTTCAGAATTTAAACTTGGCCTGGCGTCTGAATTGACAGCAATGAAATGGCATTCTGCAGTTAGACCCACTTCCATCATTACCACCACCTGAGTTCCCTCATCAGGCAACAGATTCAAGGTCTTATCAGTTAAAAGCTGAAGAGATCTTCATGGATTCTTTTTCCTTATCTCCCATTTTTGACACCAATGAATATATCTGCCCCAAGACTTTTGGTTCCAAACACATCCTGTCCTTCTATTTACTTGGGCATGCTGGCATACTGCCCACTAAAAAGAATATAAATTTTCAGAATGTCTGGCGTTTTTATTACTACTGTTAACAAGGAATTTGAGATGCTCCTAAGGTACTAGGTATTGTACCAATATAGAAGGACAATATAATCTTCTGCCCAAAGACAGACTCCAGGCAGTTACTTAGTATTGGATCTACTGTCACTGCTTAAGGCCCTTTAAATCAGCTGAGGAGACTATTAACATGCTCATCTAATGCACTGTAACAGAATGACTGCAATTACCAAAAGATCCAAACACGGAACAAGTTCTGTGGTCTTAATGAGTAATATAACACTTGCCAAGTTTGAAAGCAAGCAGCCGCTCATATCTGAGGAGCTGAAGTTTGAGTCTTCCTACTAAGCCTTAAGCTGCTTGGTTGGTTTTTTTTTTTGCCAAAAGAGACTTCATTTTAGATTAGAACATATACTTCACATTCACTGAACTACAAATGAAACTTGTCTGTGGTATTTGTGTCCTTTCACCTTTTCCTGGAAAGTATGTTGACTAAAAGCCAAACAAACAGCACAGCACTTTAGCTCCTTAGTAGACAAACACCGCAGTCATTTTGCACAGGACAAATATTTTAAAGAAACAAAATAAGATTACAAATGTTAGATTTTTTTTTTAAAGAAATACCAACATTTGTGCATTTGTCTTGTCAGCAGTTTAAACTTAGAAAATTGCAGAATTATCATAGCATTATTTTTTAATCCTTTTGTACATGACATGAGTTAAACACATCTAGATTACTAACTGGTATCTTAAAAATATTGGTCACACTAACAGTAGACTAGTCAAGTCCAGTACTCCCTATCTGCAGCAATATATGTTCATCAATAATATGCAGAATTTCTTAAAAAAACAGAATTGTCAAAGAGAAAAGGACAGGCTACAATTCCCAAGGGACCTTAATTTTGTCAAGGTCATTTTCAAATTAAGATACCTATGTAAAATAGAGATCTAATTGTCTAGCACACACCACAACTAGAAGTTACCAGAGAAAAACAAAGTCAGCATTAGAACAACATTTTAGCAAGCCAGCGCTTTAAGTTTAAAAGATGCAGTTCCACCACAAGGTACATTTTCACAACATGGCCCATAGAAGCAGCTCACACAGCACTTTCCTGACGTGTTTATGAAATTATCCATGAAAGCATAACACAAATCAGTATCCAAAGGGTGACTCCCCAGACATTCCAATTGGTATGATACATGTATCATGTTCCCTTCCCCAGAGAAAGGCAATTTTGCCGTGAAGCCAGAGCGCAGAAGTTGACAGCATGAAGTATGAGCCCAGTGCTAAACCAGAGGCCTGTCCTGGGAAAGGATCTTAATGAAAATGACAAGGTGTTTATAAAGCAGTCCCAAAACACCAACTACAAATAAGCTACAAATAATACAAATAACACAACCTCACCAACTAATTAGCTTTCCCTTATCTACCTAATTGAAACTTAATTAGGTAGCATCCATGAAGCATCAGGGATTTTAGTTAGGAGGAAGGCCATGAAATTACTCTAAGGAACATGCAAAGTATCTACAAAATACACAAGATCTTAGCAACACTAGTGATGTGGGTAAAATTTGCCATGTACTACAAAGTCATCACCTCTCCTAAATCCATCATTTTGCCTATCCAGTAGAGATAAAAAATTTATTTGCCAAGCTTTGGGGTATTTTATAGCTCTAATCCTAAGAAGTCAGAGAAAGAAAAGTTTTTATTGAACAGTCTCCTACTGGTACAGTTGTGGGGTTTTTTTTTTCTGGACCATTTGATTTTACACCCATATATTTAGCACCAGGACAATTCCCTGGAAGGCATCTGGTTCTCTGAATAAGATTACAAGGACTTTTAACCCTGGATTCAGCTGATTGGAACATGCTTTTTACAGTTTTCACCTTGTTCTGCAGCACTAGTTTCTGTTGGAGGTGGATGATGAGGTTCAAACAGAAAAAAACATATATTTCTTTCCTGAATGGTGACATATCTGCATTAAAAGTGGTGGTCATCCAGTTATTAATAATGATGACCAAAGACAACTTAAAAATACTATTTGAGAACAGGAAGTAAGATGACCTCAGGAAATTTTGGTGTGTGCTCAAAATTAATATTAAAAACTACATGGAATGAGAGACAGCTACACAGAGACAATTTGATCAAAAGCAAAAATTCACCAGCATCAGAGAGGTCTCACAGCACTAGATGTGCCTGAAAACAGGAAATCTGAGTTTTTAAAGAGCTCCAGAGTTCTTCTCATATTTACTTATCAAGCTCTTTACAAATTCAACAACTTGACTTGGCACCTTACAATACCTCCTAGAAACCACAGTCAATGCAACAAGTAATAGGGAAAGCAGGAGACTTCATACACTCCAAGATTTATCATAATTTCATTTTTGTTACGCTCTTAACACAACGTTAGAATTTGCATGCAAAGGGAAAGATAGGCTGTAATGTAAGAATACGCACACACATAATCCTTTGCGAGTTCATTAGAGACTTAAAGCTACAAAAATATCCCTCTAGGACTTACAAAGGAAAATATCATACATTTTTTCACATTACTGCTATTGTCCTTTGGATGACCTAATGTCAAGTTTGTTGTTGTTGCTGGCATTACATTCCAGCTGGCATTATGTGGAATAAAATCCCATTTTATTCCACATAAAAATAAACATTTGTGTCAACTTGGGCAGCTAAAACATTAAAGGGCTTCAATGAGAAAGACTGACCTTATGCTAGACTAGGGATTTTGATCTACCCTATTTGTTCCCAATAGCCAGTTGTGTCCTTCCTCAAGAGTAGTGCAAGTGCACCAGTTAAGGAAGTCACCCACTGAAGACAGTCAGAAGACACCTCTTGGTTGCTATTATGGATGCTACTTGTGTTCTCCAAACAGATTAGTTTTCATCCGCAATGCTCAAACTCACTAGGTTTCTAACTTAGGAGTCAATGTTTCTCACTACCATTTTAGGAATGCAACCACTTCGCTGTAATGCTCTTGGGTTGACAGCTGTGTTGGAACAACTATATATTTCTCCTTTCAGAAGGGTGGCTATTTCTTTCTCTGAGCAACTTTTTTAGTCTCTTGTAGGAATGCTTTTGTCTTCCCTGGTCCCTAGAGGCATGGGAAGAAAGTTTTAGATTAGCTCCCCTACCCCATCATTAGCACTATAGAAAAAACAACTGTCATTGGAAGTGGACATCATTCAGAACCATGGGAGCCAGGCCTGGAAATCATGCATTTCCTTTATGTTTTTGGTGAGAAAGTGTTTCTAAATACAAAAGCACTTCTAGATTAATTGTAAGTGGCCTATTTTCCATGATGACACAAACCCAGAAACAAAAGTATTATTACTTAGGAATCAGAACTTCTGGAGCTTGCCTAGTTTTTATTTTCTTCATTTGAGTTGGTCTGAAAGTCTCATGAATAACAGAAGTGAAAACAGGATTGATTTGCAAGCATCATTTTCTACACCCAATGCTGGCTAAACCTAAACTCAGATCTTATCAACTGTAGTTTAGAGAACAGAGTAAGCAAGCTATTGGTTTTAACAGAAGCATATAGGAATTAAAATAGTTTTTCTAAGACCTAATTCTTATCTCAAGTTAAACTAGTTATACATGCCTTTAGAAAGTACAGTCAAAGCAGTTCTAGACACCAGCTTGCCATATGTTATGTTAAAATTAGACTGTTTTTTTTTTTTTAAAGCAACAAATTTATGCATGAAGTATGTCTATTCAGTACACACAGATTTTGAGGAATGCTTTTTGCTCATCCAGTAATCTTTGAAGAAAGTACCAAATAAAGCTTACTAGAAAAAAGAAACTAGTGCAGAATGTAATATCTTGACAACATCTCATAGAACTGCAAACACTTTACACAAGCTCCACCAGCATTGTTTTCCAAATTTTTATTAGTGCAATTATGTCATAGTCTGCAGAAGTACAGTTAACTGCAATGATTTTTAGATTTCAGGATAGAATTTATAGTAATTTTTACAGGATCTGTACCACGATCATATCTCAAGGATCAATAGAAAAGCATTCCGAATGCAAATAGCAGCATGCAAGAAATTCTTGTATAATGGAGAAAGGTAAATTTCTTGGAGAGTAAGAAAAGGGGGAATATGTATGCTAGACAGGCTATATGTAAACCACTTACTGAAAACAACAATTACTTCATTCCAGGGCTCATGCGCCTTCCTCTGAGGAAGCTTTCAGTTTTAATTCATAATTTTAGTGTAACACAGCTCCCATGCCACCTGAAGTGTTCTGTTGTGTCTGTATATTCACACTGTTTGATTTAAAAAGTAACAGATTGGTTGCACTAAAAACATTCATTGTATCTAGTTTGTCAGTGTGATAAATATACATTAATATAATTTTAAAAAGTAATAATATGGGTACCATTGAGAACTAGAGACATTATAAGCTGGCTAAAAATAGTAATTTGAATTCCTAGCTTAGTCAGCTTGGCAGAAACAGCTGTGTTCACTGTAACCTCTAATTAGTTTGCATATTATAAGAGTTCCAAAGGTTATTTCCCTCTCAGAAACCCACTAAATTAGCCTTCACAGCACAATACTGTTACCATATCAAATGCAACAGCAACAGATTATTCAGACTTTAGAGACTTACCACTATTTTTTCTGTAATGTTTCATTTATAAAGGCATATATTCCTATTTGATAAGGTAAAGGCAATCTCCTCTCTATCTGGAGCATTCAGAAGAGCCTGTCTTGAAAGGAAAAGAAAAGGTCCAGTTCATAGCTGCTTGCTTATGAACATGTACTCCTTGTTTAAAGAGCTCTGAACTCTAGTTTCAGTGATCAATGCACAAAAGTGTTCACACAGCTCCTGTATCTGTTCAGCAGCAGAAGCATGACACAGATAGACTGGAACACACTTCTCAAACACAACACACCGGAACTGCCATGAAGGTTTTTTGTGAGCCCTTTGTGTTAGAAAGAGTCACCTGGAGGTTGGTATTTTGGAGCCATTTTTGTTCAGATGATGGAAGAAATGCATTAGTAATCAAAGGGTTTTTTTTTTTTAGCCAAACTGTACGTTTCATAATATATCTTGGCCACATAGCCCAAGTTTCTGCTACATAATCTTCTGAATATGTTACATTGGTGAGACTTTCAAAATACTGACTGTCCCACCAACAGTCAAAATATCATTGAATTTACATGGCAGAGAGCGGTAAGCCAATGTTGAGCATGCCTAAATATGAATTAAAGGTCAGATTTTAAAATTAAAACATAGGTGGCTCTACCTGTACTAGATTCTTGCTCTGAAGAAACGGGTATATCAGTGATGAAGAATGAGAGATGAGGAGCAACATGCATTATCACAGTGTGTTTAAAATTGACACTCACAAAATAAGTCATATTTAATACATATAAACCAAAACCGTGATGGCCTATGGCAGTTATTTTTATAAACAGGAAAGGTAAGAGAATAATTTCTTGTAGTATATTTCTATTGAAAGCATATTTTTAAATCTACTTTTTCTAGAGACAGCTATGAAAAACTACCGTAACATAAAAATCCGTGTTAAAACCTCTAAAAGAACAAGCAAAGCAATACCAGTAAATGTTTAATATGAAAAAGAAAGGACTCAGTTCTAACGCAGTAAACACTGTTCATTAATTTGAAACACTGAGCAACTGCAGAGTTTAAAGCTTTTTTTTTTTTTGCGAAGAGGTGTCACTGCATAAATTATTTCATTCGCATTGGGTACTTCAATAATCTAAAAGCTAAATAAAGCTTTCTAATATATTAGCAAATGTTAAGGAAATAGAGTCACATCATGGCTATGATGTAGCACATATTCAG
Organism: Phaethon lepturus; assembly: GCF_000687285.1. Classification (NCBI taxonomy): domain Eukaryota; kingdom Metazoa; phylum Chordata; class Aves; order Phaethontiformes; family Phaethontidae; genus Phaethon; species Phaethon lepturus. The sequence goes on along the minus strand of NW_010556581.1, from coordinate 13,022 downwards.
ACCATGTCAGTATTATTTTTGTATTTAGAACACTATGGGACAGGCAACAGCCATATTTCCAATTTTCTACTAATTCCATCAAAATTCTCCAAGTTATGAGCTTGTATGTAGAGGAAGTACTAAAACACACAAGAAAGGAAGTGGCAGGAATTGTTAAATAGGAAGTTGTGAACTCTGCATTACCCATTTAAAAAAAAAAAAGAAAAAAGTTATCTACATCTTTTTTAGTGGTAAACTTCATTTCTTTGAAGATGTTTGTACCATACATTGTTTTACTGGCTTTCTTGAGTTGTACTTTTTAAGTTAAAAGTGTGAGGGGGATTACTAGATTTATTTAGTATCAAGAAACCCTGTTCATTCAACATGATGAACCATATGTTAAAACAGCTACCAGCTCCATAATGTAAGTGGATTTTCCTCTCGTATTCTGTTTCTTCCCTACAAATTTGGGTATAACAAAATCCCAGCAAGTTCTAATTTATGGCATAAGAATGCTTCACTCTGTTGGCCATTACTAAGAACACGGGCAACAGAACTAAAGATTTATTCTGCCAAAGCATACTCATTACACTATTACCAAAAGCTTTTTAACATTTCTAACATAACGAGATTCAAGTTTAAAGAGAATGTACAATGTACAATTAACAGGATTGCACAAACCATGTTCATGCCTCTACATGCAGAGAAAAGCCAAACTCGAGCTTTGTTCCTACAACAGAATCAGGAAATAGTCACACTTCAGCATACTGCCCAAATCTGTATTTGGAAACTTTAAGTAGCTGTAACTGCTTAACTATCATTCCCAGAAAGAAGTTACAAGTATCCTTTCTTAAATTAATTTCATTAAAGACTGAAATTTGAAGAAACACACTGGATTACAGATTCGCATGAACAGTTTGTTTCAGTTGGGATCTGTTTAACATGGCTATTGCTGCTATAGAATGCCCTCTTCACTGTACTTACAATATTCAAATTTGGACAGGAAAATTTTAGTGATGATAAAAAGCATACTGAATTAATTGAATGGTGCAACCTACAGGTTGCCAAGCTACTGCAATGCACACATAAACCTGCTGAGAACAAACAGTACTGCTGAAAACAGATGTTAGATAAAGCAGAATTAGGATACTCCTGTTTTCTCACATGATTGTCTAATATGTGTTTAGGAAACCAATCAAAACTAAGCTGGTTTAATATTAAAGCTTACAGCTTTCTAAACCTGAGATGATCAGCTCACAATCTATACACCAAGGTTTTGGGGATAACTCAAACACCGATGCCATTTCCCCCATCCCCACAAACACAAGCCTACACATTTCTTCACCTGACTATATGACTGCCATGTCACATGCGGGCTGAATGGGCCACATGACAAATGCACAAGTGCATTGGTTGATGCGGGGACAGAACAGACTGTCCAGCCTTTATATGGTCCCAGGACAGAATGGCTGGGCAGCTCTGCTCTACACCAAGGTTTAACAGAAGAAGCTGCACTTAAAGCTGGATGTTTATGCAACTACTTCCAGAGTGGTAAACTGTTCTAAGAAAAAAAAAAAAAAGGAGAAAAATCAATAGTTTTTTGGAAAGAGAAACCCAACCCTTAAATGCTGACAGCAGAGCTGTAACATTTACTGAACTGACATTCACAGAAGTTAAGCTACGTAGATCTGAGGTATGTTTCTGAGCACTTTGCTTTACTAGCTGCCCTTCACACACAAATTACTGGTATTTATAGTGCATATTAGGCCTTTAGTCACGCTGGATATTGATACTACATGTTACTTACCATAAGCATAGTTTCTAGTGTGTGTTAGCACTTAGTTCTCACACAGCAAAGATGAATAAAAGTGTATCTTCAGAAGACAATGTAAGAAAATCTACCTACGGCCAACAAGCCTGAGAACCTCCTGTGGAAAGATACAACCATTCCCTTAACCCAAAAGCTGCCATACCTTAAATGCTAAAATTTATTCTATATTTTATTATTTCTCCAAGTTGCAAAGCAATACTTTAAGACACTGACAAAACCAATCCTGTGTTACTAGAGATTGTTTTAACTATAATTGCAATGATAGAGCACTTTCACCTCCAGCTGTGCAGGTCATCTTCTCCCCATCTGGAAGCAACTGAGAGTTTAACAAACAAATGCCAGTGTTAAACAGCCACATCACATAACCAAGATAAGCTTCCACAGACATCCTAACAGAGCACAGATTAGCACTCAGTACTCCAGTACATGAAAAAGACTGCAAAACTCAACAAGCTAGGCCTTCAAAGGACCATCTAATCCTCCCTATGCGAATTAAACAGATTCGTGAGTGAAAGTAAGTTGCATGGGTCAGATGTGGTAAACAGTTTTGCCACTCCATGCATCTACTAGTACTGCTAGTTTAAACCAATTTGCTCCAAGAACACCAAGTGATTTAGCAAAGCCAAGGAACTATCATAACTTCTACATCTATAATGACAGCATCCCCTCTGGAAATGCACAACTCCTGTTACTTCCTAATACTCCTATTTCACAGCCCAGACACAGTGCTGTACCCAACGCAGCACATCCCACAGCTCCACTGGGCTCTTGCTCATCACGTTCCACTTCCTGCCAGCCGGAGCTAGTTATCAGTCTTGACTAAAAATGCTTTATAATTTGGTGGCTACCTCAAACCCTCATTTGCAGTCTTAGCACATATCTGGAACACTTACAGGAAAAAGAAAAAAAGTATAAAACGCAGTAACTTCCAAACATCATTAAAAACCCCTTCACCTCTATCATATCCCTTTCCACTCCCCTGCCCCCCAAAAGATTGTTACATTGAAGGCTTCTGAGCTCTGATCCACAAATAAAGGTTATTGGCTAAGAGAATCACACACAAGTGCCTCCTCTTACATCAACAGTGCCGAGGGCAAAGCATTTTTACTAGAATATTGGATTATTTTTCTCTAAGTATTCCAAGATAGAATTTTGCATGTAGAGAGATAGTTTTATATGGAGAACACATTATTAGCAGAGACTTTAGTACAAGAAAACCCTAAAGATGTAGACATTATTACATGAAAACATCAAATGTCTGAGTGCTCGCTCCTAACTAGGTAGCAATATTAAGTTATTTAGCTACTCTTAAAAAGATAATAAGCACATAACAGTTTTACCACACAAAATCCCCAATCCCCACTTCATGTGGTAGAGAACTTAGCAGACACAACGGCAAATAAGGAATTTCCTGCTGTCAGGGAGTCACAGAAAAATAGCCTGTACACTGGTCTGTATAAAGCAATGGAGCAAAGCCTAGCATAATAGACTTGCTCCTAATGGAGGTTCTGAATGGTAAGCTTTACACAAATTATAAACAAGAAATCAATGACAAATAAGGCATAAGTCAGTAGTTTCCATGAAGTCTTTCTGCTCTGCCTGTGTCTTGACAAGCTTTAAAAAGGCTTCTAAGATTAGACCTCTCCACAACCACAATGCTCTCATGTCAGCTAATAAATCCAGTAACTTAACAGCTGTAAAGATTTTACATATTTTCAACCTCCTGTTCCAGTCTTTCACCTCTACTGGAAACAAGACAAGCCTGATGGAGACAGAACAAATAACCTCCAGAACCTTGCGGTACCCCCCAAAAACAACCCTATTCCTGAGCCTGCCTCCAGAGGACAGCTGACCACCTCGGGGTTTTGAACTTCAGGTTGCTTAGACCCTCCCTTTCCCCAAGCTGCAACCACCTGTGCTCACCACCTGCCGCTGCCTCTGCTTGCCTCTACCAGAGCCAGACTGCCACATGCTCTTCCATAGTTTATCTGCCTGTTAATAGGTGTCAGTTATCAGAGTGATTATTGCAGAAGAACTGAAAGCAATTGCTACCTAAAGGGAAATTATTAATGAGCCAGCCATGTAATATTGCTCACTGGCAAATCACACAACCAACCCCCGCAACTCGATACTGCATTTTTCAGTACACTACCAATTCAACCACAGCTAATGTTGTAATATGCAAGGATAAAAAGGATGGGTTTGTTGGTTCACAACGTATTGTCCTTCACATATTTACTATATTAGTTTTGAAACAGTACAAGTCGTGAAACACTTCAGGACAATCCTGAGAAGATATCATTACTGGGAATGAAAACACTGTACAAGTTGAAACAAGATTCTTGCTGGGCACTGCACAGTTCTAGGTAGCAACTGTGTTTTAATGTGAAAATTCTCCATTGTCAGAAGTTTAAGAAACAAGTGACAATGTTGCTTTCTAGTTTCATTAAGCTGTAAAGGGAATAAACAAAAACATTTTCTAGAGTTGGGTAGCTGTCCACTCCCCCATCCTTTGCTGGTTAAAACTCTCTCCATTTTTATTCCATTTCTGGAAGTATTCAGAAAATTTCTAAAATACATGTATATGTATTTTGGCTGTTTAATAAGCTACATAGTATTTTTCCAGTTCTTGCTCCAATGACCCACCCTCTCCTTCTTTCCAAAAGAAGTTCCTCTTACTAAAACCTGTTGCTCGTGTCAGAGTTCTGTTTTTCCAATAGCCCCCATCTTTAGTCATTTATGCCTGCACAATGCAGAGCAAGGACATTCAATTCTACACAAGGATGGCAGTTTTAGTCCTGCTTCATGCAGCTGCAATGACTGTACAGAAGACAGTGGAAAAAGCAGGCCGTACACAGTATAATGGAATTGAGATCTTCTGAACTAGTATGGGTTATTTTTCCTGTCAGAAAAAGGAAGTATACTCTTCCTTAGTCAAAGATGCACTTTAAAAATAGATTTCACATTTTACTTCCTGCGATCACATTAAAAGGTCACATTGTTTATGCTACTGTAACCTGTTACTGTGGGATTAGAAATGATATAAACAAGCAATTCTCATTCAAATGTGCACAAGGAAAGAAGGTTATGAGAACATTCCTCTTTATGTGTAGCACACTTGTTCTTCTTCCAAATAAATATAAAGAATCTGAGAAACAGAGTGTCTTTTGTAGAACAGCTCACAGCATCAAGTACTTGATGAATCAAGCACTTCACAGAAGCAGCATAAAATTCTGGGAACTTGAGATACAACAAAAAGCACCTGAAAGATCACAAATAGAACAGCTACTTTAAGTTCAAAATACTACTATTTAGTAGCATTTTTAACAAGCAATTATTTTAGTCCAAAAGTATAGTGAGCTTTCTTCCCACAAAGGACAGTTTCCTCTCTGCTTGCAGCAAGATCTGCATACCTCTACACTTGCCACTGGTATAGCATGGAAGTTTTTCTGTAATTGCATATACTAGCAGAATGCAAAGCCTGTTGTTGCTTTATTTCCTATTTCTACTTACGTAGACACTGTTTTAACCTTCTTCTAAGTACAGGAAACAGATTGTACCATACGATTCAAATCTGATTCAACAATCTCTTAACAGTTGGTGAGACAAGTAAATGTTCCTCATCATTGATCTCTTCGCCCTCAGTCCTAAATGAGACTTTTTACCCCTTGAACTATGTGTTCCCAAAGCATCCACAACAACCAAGAGCTGAGACAACTATGGAACTACTTAAAGGCCTGGATCCTAACACAGAAGGAAACTACTTCTACAAAGTAGAAATCCAGTTTCAGTCCCTAACAATGGAACAGGCCTCTGAAACAGGCCTTTAATGTATCAGTATGCTACTTAAGTAAATCCAATATGAGATTAATGCTGGATTCAGTGGAAAGGTTTTTTTATCTCTCTGCTTTCTTTCATGAAACATATGCCCAACTAGGAAGCAGGACTGTACAAATATTTTTTCATTCCAGAGGTTAACAAATCTGCAAATAAATAAGGTACATGTTCTACATCAGTGATACCAAAAAAAAAAATCTGCTTACAAGTATAGTATAATTTATCATGCCAACAAGGACAGGTAGGAGACAGAAAGAGAGTAGATGTTAAAAACAAAAGATACTAGAAAAAAAACAGCAAACCAAAACAAAAACCACATACACACACAATTTGGGAGGAATCACATCTGACTTAGTGTTGATGATAAATATTTTGAGTTGAAAAATACAAAGACTCTAGCTACAATGGTTAAAAACACAGATGTCTCAAGTAAGCTGGCTGTATTTATGTTGCTTCCACAAGTAGTTGCCCTTTACCAACTCATTACCCTACTACTTATGAACGCAAAACCAGTAACTTATCGAAATAATGTGTTTATCAGTCCATATTCTAGGATGAAGTATTGTGCAAGGTGAAAGCATATGGAAACAGAACCTACAGAATTAGAAATAAGAAAAAAATTAAAAACCTTTCCAAAAGTTTCGTATTATGCTAGCTCATTTTCATTCCCAAGAAGGACATCAGATTTTTCATTGCTGTCCTATGAACCTTTCTTCTTATATGTAGAAAGCACAAACACAATTTGAAATTAGATCAGCTATCACTATTAGCAGAATCATATGAATTTCCAAGAATCACTTCTATTACTTTTTCTTAGTATACTATGACAGCCAAGTTGTTGAATCTTAGCTGTGTTTTGCGTGGGTGAGAGAAAAAGCACATCTAAATTCACAGAGTTTGGTAGAAAATGAATTGGCATTTGTACTACATGATCTACAAAGTGAACACACAAAGGCATTTTGATGCGGTGTCATAGTGCCTCTCCCAGCCAAACCAGCAAGGGCTTGTCTACTGGCACCAGAAAGATAAACAAAAAAATGTTTCTTGTGCAAATCAACATGAAACAAGTTGACCAATGACTAAAAAAAAAAAAAAAAAAAAAAAAAAAAAAAGAAACAACAAACCAAACCTCAATGGCAAGTGCTATAAACATCCAAGCTTACAGATCAGATCAAGTTTATATTATTAATTCTGAACATTGCAGAGAATCTGTTTCTACATTTTCATAAACTAGCTTCTTTTCGGAAAAAATGCACACATCATTCACTAGGGCTGCACCTTCCTCTGACAGTGATATTATACACAGTTCTACAGAGGTGCAGATACAAACATTCTAGTCTAGTTGAATATTTAAAAATAACAACGTTTTAAATTAATGTAATTCTGTAAAATGTCTTCACACTGACAGTACTTCAGACCAGCACTGAAGATGATACAAAACCTTAGGCAATTCTCTAATGTTTGTCTTGTACCTCTGTTCATACTAACCTTTTTCCAAATCAGTATTCCAGAAATAAGCAAAATTAAGTAAACTTTAATACAAAATCCTACACACAGGAACATTCGAACTAGCCACTCCAGCTAAGTGGTTGGGTTTTTTTTGTTTGTTTTGTTAATTTGTTAGGTTTATGGCACAATACTCCATTTTCAAAACTTTATCAATTTGTTGTCAGTAAGCCTCCACTCAACTCACATTTTAAAAAACTTTCACTCTATACAGAGAAGTTGTCCCTTCCACTGCTGGACAGCAGGCCTCTGTTTTAACAGAGAACTAAATTGCAAGAAAGACAATGGTCACAGGAGAAAATCCTCCCATGATGTTGAATTGCCTGAAGCCTTAAAGGAGCTGAGCATTCTGTCACACAGTGCTAACCTAATTTGCAGGTACTTAAAAAAAAAACCACAAACACACAAAACCGAAAACCCTCCTAGAAAACTACTTAATATATAATCAATAACAGAATACTGATACTGTATGCATGTTTTTAGTTCTTTCCCTTCTGTGTTACAAAAGGCATAAAAGTAATTTTGTGTTAAAAAAAAAGTTCACTAACACTTTACTGAATATAAATCTCATTTTGCATATGGTGAGACTAAAGAAAAAACTAGTTTATTTGACTATGGGAAAACAAATTCAGTGGCATATCTGGCGACTGAAACAACCCGCCCAATTTTCACATTCACTGGAGTACAAGCAATAGCATGACTTTAAGCTTTTACCCCTTTGTATAGATCTTTTTTCCTTTTGTTTGTAAACTCTCTTTCCTCCTCCACTGTCTTTTAATTAAAGGATGTACACTTTGAATCATACATGAATTCTGAATTTTAAGGAATCAGGTAGTATCCTCAGACATTTAATAAGGTTAAATTCACAATCCAAATAGATTATTATGTCATGCTAGTGACATTGATCTAAAACCTGAGAATTCATATGTTTACAAAAAAGTAGCAGTGATATTTCAGTGTAAACCACAGCTTAGAAAGTCTCAGCTAAAAAGAACCCTTGGAAAAAGTCCATCTGCAAAGCAAGTATTACAAGAAAAGATTTCATTTTAATGTTTATATGGAATGAACTGTTAATTCAAACCTACCCAGAATATTTAGTAAGTTATTTTAGTTTCAAGAATACTTGGTCTACCACTACCACATTTTATTCTCTACTTACAAGGGCTATTGCTACTTTAAATTTTACATCATTTGGCATGTGGCCAACACTGCATTCTCCTTAACTGTCTGTTTCCTTCTATATATGTACCCCTACAGCACACAGAAAGAAAGAGGAATAAGTAACGTGTGGAAGAACACACCAAAACCATAAAAACCTTCTGAAGGTGCTCAGAAGCAGGTGTAGCACTGTCTGCACATTGTAGGATTTCTAGACTTTTAGCAAATTATATCCTCTTAACAGTAAGCCCTAACAGGCTCCATTTTTCAATGTTCTACTTACAGCAATGCTATAGCAGAAGATTTGTATTCAAGTAATTAGATTTTAAACTCTGAAAAACAAGCAAATCTAACCGGCTCAGCAGCTCCATACAATGAGACTGGCACAATCTCAGATTTGCCATCAGTAGATACAATTGGTTTTGATCTGAAAAAGCTAGTAGTATAACTAACCAATGCAGCAGAGTGCACTGAAACATTCTCAGTAGCACAAAACATACTATCACTTGCAACTGAATGTAAACGCTGGTTTTCACAGAGAGGATACTGACTTTGCAAGCCACTGAGACTTAGCTACTTCATCATCATTAGCCTCTCCCACACTTGTAGCAAGATTCAGTGGCTGTACAGCCCTGGAAAACATGGAGTATCTTTAGCTGTGCTGAAGGAAAGAAAAAAGAAACTCCCTGCAACTATCAGTTCTAAACTAGCTTTCCATAACCAGAGCCAATTAAGCTAAGCCCCAAATGAATCAACATAATGTGAATTAAAAAGTGGCAAGGAGTGCATGCAGAGACCTGCATTTTCAAGTAGCAAGAACTGGCAGAATAAAGCACAAAGATGCATTTATAATAAGTCATGCTCATGCCACAATTTATGTGCTGCAAAGAAGTTTAAAGTTTTTTAGCACCAGAGCAAAAGAGTAACCCAAATGCTTACAGACTGCAGCAGTATAGAGTCTGAACTCTCACTGCAGCTTATAAATCAAAAACACCAGTAGAACTTCCTGTTCATTTACTTTAAATACACAACACAACCACATTATTACAAGTCTACAGGGTCAACCATTTCACAGTTTACTTTCAACATTAAAATCTATCTACGTGTTCTACAAATATTTTTCCAGAGATAGTGAATACATAAAAAGCTTCCCATGGTTTTTCTGTCTTGATAGAGAGGTATCCAAGATGTCCATGATAGCTTTCTATCTTCCTCCCATAATCTGAGTAAAGTTTATTAACTTTCGTAATTTGTAGTATTTTAGTTTAGAGAGTTTAGTTTAGTTTCGCTTAGAGAGGTCCGGAAAAAAAACAGTAACATTGCCATTAATATTAGTTTAAAATACCCTGAAAAATTAATAAAGAAACTGAGAACAGTTATGTGTCTCTTACAGGCCTCAAACCAAACTAACTACACTTCAGCATTCCAGAACACACACAGCAGTATAGTTAGTTCTGTTTTCAGTACACTTACTTGCAAACATGTTTAAAAATCTAGACTATACCCAGTTTTTTCTTACTTTATATTTTACTGACTATAAAAGTTCTTTCTTTGTATTTTACTGACTATAAAAATTAGAAAAGAGTGCATATTTTAGTTTAATTTTGCTACCTTCACATGGAAAACTGTATCATCTGTCCCCTCAGATGTTTCTGTAAAACCAAGTGTCAGCTCTGCCTCCATCCATATTGCATGGGATCTCTAGTTGAATGGTAGATCAGTAAATAATTCAGAAGTATTTTTACTCTTACTGATAAGCACATCAAAGTTAATATCATTAGCCAACATACTAAAGTCAACACATCTAGTTTATATAAACACAAGAAGCAACTCTACCTGTATTTGAGGGTTGTGTTTTTAAGATACTATCTCATTTTATCACCATGTGTAAGAAGTTAGGAACTAAAATACCCCTACAATTCTGTAAGACTTCTGCATATAAAATTACTATTTAAAATCAGATATTGCACTCCCTGTGAGCAAATGAAAATTCAATGTTCCTTTGATATTCTGGTGTCCTGGTTTCAGCCAGGATGGAGCTGGTTTTCTTCTATCTTTTTCTCCCCTGCTCTTAACAGCAAGCCTAAACCGTGCTTTTCTTACCTTTGGGCTATTGCTTTTTTGTTGTAACATCTCTGGAGTGAATGCTTTTCATTCCTATTGATACTTCTAATGATATTTATGCAGAGTGCGTATCATTCACTTACCCTTAAGCATTTGTTTTCTGTTGCATATCTTTACTGCAGTATCACATTGCAAAGCTCACATTTAATCTGCTGTCCATTTTCCTTTACCTTACTGTTTTATGGAAGAGGACTTTCATTTGAATGGGCGTTTCTTAAGCTTAGATCAGGTCTCATTTTACTAGTTATCTTCAAAGTATGTTTCTCTGCAGTACAAGCAAAGGCCAGAACCAGACCAGCTCCTTTTATCGACTGGGTCTCTGAACAACCTTTACAGGATCTCATGGCTCACAGCTCTTGTAGCAAGTAAATCAGGATGAAAGTAAGGGACAGTACTGGGTATTGAAAAAAACCCAAAAACCAAAAACCTACAAAACAGGGAGACCTTCATCAGTGTTCCCCTTGTTTTGACCAGCTACAGCAGAGAATAGTTCCACTACAGATGCAGTGCCCAAGACATGACTGTCACAAAATCACTACCTACACAAGGTCTTCATTCCAAGATGTTTTTGTCTCCATCCTGTGATTATGTATACTTAAAAAAAAAAAATCTAAATTGTCTTCTTTCACAACTGTACCATTATCATAGCTGAACATAGCTTCCCCTCGTCCCCCCTCCAAAAAAAGTGACAATTTTAACCCTTCAAAAATCACATGGCACCCAGACAACTCTCCTTGTAGCCATCCTTACAATTAGCTTCACCTCCCTGTAGTGTTCATAATTCCTCCCCTAGATGCTGTGAAGTTCTGTATCTCCAGATAACAGATTTAGACAAGAAACAAGAGGAAGTGACTGTTAGTATATTGCATTGTGCTTCACTCTGAATACTGGTGAACAGTTTTGGATTTTTAGCAGTTACGATTGTAACACCTAGATTGTAGAAGCCTGTGGTACAATTAATTTCAGGGAAGACTTCTTTCTGCACCAGTAACATTCATTATTCTACTTACTCCATTCTTCAGGCAAAGCTTGGTACTTGTAGTAAAACTGCATTGTTAATGCCACAGCCCAGACATCAAAAACATGGATTATAGTGAAGTACATTGTTCTTCCAGATGTACGTGATCTGCCAAGACGTCACTTTCAACAGCTGACATTTAAAAGCAGGGCGAAGTTGAGAAACTGAGTTACATGAAATAGATGCACATACTTACTAATCAATCCTAAGAAAAAAAAAAAAACACACAAGCAAAAACCCCACCTCTTGTGCTTGTCAATAGTTGGATGCAAATCAAAGAATCACTTTAGTGTTTTCTTTAAGTTGAATTTTAGTCCTCAATCAAACCTCGCGCTGTGCCACAGTCTGAGCAGGCCACTGAGTCACATCATTCATAGAAAGTAGGACAAGAATATCACTGAATGCTGATCCCACATTGAAAATATGCCACAGTCCCTCATTCTCCTGATACATTTCACTTCTGTAATTAAATTGTAACTGTAGAAATATACCACCTCCATTACAGAGCTATATTAAAACCATTTCCTGAGCACTAAGCCTGCAACATACAAAATCATCAAGAAGAGTTTAGCAAAAACATAACATCATATACGCACATGACTTTCAACTGATAGAGTTAGCAAGCACTGAAACTGTGCAGGAAATTAACAAAAAATGGACCTTCTGAAAAGCACACTGAAAATTTCACGCTTATACTCCAATTACCAAACAACTGGAGATGTTCACCCTGCAAACTACCACTTTTAAAACTTGCCTGCTGTGATTCTGAAAATGGAGTTCATTTATTTCACTTCTATAAAACTCACCTTCTTCTTTTAGATGGCTATTGCCAGAGAAATTCATAGTGAAAGGGAAGCAAAGCCCAACTTCTATGTTGCAAATATGAACTTAAAACTCATCCGTTTATGCAATATACCAGCTTAAACATTCAAAAGGATTTTACAGTAATGCTGCCTGATCTGACTGAATGCGTCCGCCCAACCACTCACGTACTTCACCTTCTACTAAATTTCATTTTGGATAAATGCACAAATAACTTTTTAAAGAGAAAAGCCCTAATTTATGTTGCTTGTATCTGCGAAGCTGGATCCAGCTGGCAAATATTCTTACAAGCATTCACGTTTGCCGTCCAGGCTTTTAAAATGTCACAAAAAATTTAAATGCAGTAAAATAATAAAATAATAAAAAATAGCACCAGAAAACTGTACAAGTATTACTAACAAGTTGTTTTCAGGCTCTGTTCTATTATTAAAGTGGCTGAAAAGCTAGGTGCATGCAATGCTGCCCATCATTGTTGTTCTGTAAAAAAAAAAAAAGACAAATACGATCCTCAGACTTAATCTCTCAAGGCTAGGAAAGGGGCAGTTTTAAAAGGTTACTGAGACTTCATGTGCATGCTCAGCTCCAAGCGGAACCTGGATCGAGAACAAGAGCCTGGCTGAGGGATCCCGCAGAGGAAGCTCCTTCCAGGCTGGCTGCGCAGAGCGAGATGCTGCCCCCACTGCCCCGGGTAGGCCCGCAGAGGCAGGGCAGCACGCAGAAGGCCCCCGCCCCGCCGCGGAGCGGGGT
>NW_010556580.1:0-3152 GCF_000687285.1 Phaethon lepturus | reverse complement strand
AGCTCTCTTAGTACTCTCGAGTGGATCCCATGAGGGCCCATAAACTTGTGGGTGTCCAGGTGATGTAGCAGGTCCTTAAACTGCTTCCTCCTGGATTATAGGTAGTTTATCCTGCTCTCCATCCCTGTCTTCCAGCTCAAAGCTTCAAAAGAAAGAATATATGCAGTAAAGTAACTTTATTTTCTCCTTGAAGATTGTTCACAGTCTTATTATAACTGTCTCAAATGGAAACAAGAATGCCTTTCATTCTCTTTTTAGCATAAATTAGAAGACAGTGTAAGTTTTTTATGTAAAGGTTTTTCTAGAAAAACCTAAAACATTTCAAGTAATAAAAAAAATTTACATTGTAAACATTTCCCAGAAAAAAACCAAACCAAATCTAAACAAGTGTTCATAATAAAACTTTAATTTGGAATTGCTGTGGAAGGAATATATTTTATGAGTGGATTAGTAGAGTAATTTGCAATGACTTCATAAAAATATTGAAATGTGAACATTAACTATAGCATGGGGAGATTTAAACGACAGAAATAAGGCACAGAAAAGACCTATCAGATGTTTCAATACACATCTCTGCCAGGAAGTATTGTTTCTAATGATAATTTGCCTTATATATTTTTCCCAGGTAGTGATGAAAAACAAAAACACCTTGGGAACTACTACTTGCCTAGGAAACATTTTACACAGCCCAAAGCACTGTCACAAACTTCACCTTCCATTTTATACTTTTCAGTTCATAGTTTTAATCTTTTAGTCCAAGCCACCAACTGGGTCATCAGTCTTAGTGTTTCCTTTCTTCATTTTTCCCATATTCACTTGCCAGTCATGTTTTATCTCCATCTTTTCTTCATTTAGCGCTTTTTTTTAATCATTATAGCTGTAGCCAACCAGAATTTGTTATCAGGGTCACTTACATCAAAGCTTCATGCTTCCTGTAGTAAGAAAATAAAAAGAAAAAAAAGGGTGTCCTAGCATTCCTTCTGGCAAGTCTACTCTGTTCAGAACATTGATATTAGGGGGTTAAATTATTGCAGTACTGCTCTTTTATAATCTCACTAGTTCCATCAATTAGACATATATTATGCATATTCCCTCATCAACAAAAATCCATTTTTGTGGTATGGTGGTAACATAGTGCTCCTCATGTCTAGCAGTTACACGTATTGCATTTAAGAAATAAAGCCAACTATGGATTACAAAAGCTAAAATTACAGTTACACCTAAAATTAGTATTCAAACATTAGAAAGTCCTGTCTTGATGAGTGATTAAAGAATAATTTCCTGCAGTGAAATTTAACAAAAAATTGCTTGAGTTCAAAATGGAAAAGCGTAATATTTCATTGGCCTGGACGACAATATATAATATTCATAGTTTTCAAAATCAGTATGGTTCTCTAATTCAATACAGATGCTTGTAACAAGTCACTTAGTGTCTGAGTGACACAATTAACATTTTGCTGGTGAGCAAAAAATCTTAATAATTGCTTCACTTATTCATCATGGGTTGATGAATACAGAAATAGTTCTTCATTTAAACTTGACCTTTCCTTTCAGTCATCAGTCATTTGTATTGCATAGCAAAGTGTATCATGAATATGCCTTTTGTTTTGGGTATAAGCGTGCAAAGTTGAACTATAGGATTCGCATTAAGAATGTTTATTTCTTTAAATATACATTAACTGATGAAGTGTCACACGCATTACTGTTGTAGCATATGCTGTAATGACTGAGGAAATATTTAAGTCTATAACTTCTCAGAAATTGAGAAACAGAAAGATCTAGACCCCTTAGATTTCATCTGTGTTGGGTCTTACACAGAATGGAAGTGTCAAAAACATATAAGGTACCCTTTGCACTTCTAGTGGTACCTAAGGACTAATATTCTCATTTTGACACATGATTCTGTTTCCTCCTGACAGAGGCACAACCGCGTCATAGGACAAGTCTTAGGGTTGGTTCCAGTTATTAATTCTTTGACAGACTGGGTTCCTGGGGCAGAAAACAAGACCTAGAGCACCCTTCTCCCAGTAACCCATTTTACTGAGCCATAGAACTGGTCGTTTCTATGTTTGCTCTTTCTTTGTCCACAACAGTATTGACTTCCCAACAACAGCACAACAGCAGCAACTTTGAAAAGGAGATACTGACATTTTCACACTTGGAACAGAACAACTGCCTAGGGATGTGGGTGGAACCTGTACCTTTCCAGCTTCTCAAAATGGCAACAGTATAGAAGAAATCCCCATCTCCAGAATACAAATGCTGGTACTTCCAACTTCAGCTGATCCAGAAAGAGATACCGCTGTTTACAGTTAAAAAATGATGTCAGAGTAATTCTGAATTATGAAGAAATGGTCAGGTTATAAAGGTCTGATTCAGGTACTCAAAGTTATAATGAGGATAATCCAGACTTGTTACCATGTATTTATTTGTTTTTAATTATCTAATTATTACTGAGTCAGTATTCTGTTGGAATCTCCTTACTGAGAATCTTAAACTCAGAAAGCAGTCAAAAAGAGATATAAGCGTCTTGAATCAGTCTACACAGACAGCAGACCGAACAGAGGTCCATACTGAATAAATTTTGTGCCCAGATTAATCCAGCTGAAATGAGATAATTATTCTGGACATCTAAAATAGGCTACCTGAATCTGAGTTTTATTCTTAATTAAAAAATTTTCTTCAATGCATCTTACTAATGTCCTTATAAAACCGATGTATCAGTTTGTGGACTACATGAAAGTAAGATTTTAATCTCATATCGAAGTCCTTCCTCATAAATTGAGTCCAAATATATATGTTTTTGATGTATTATGGGAATATGGGAGAAAATTTCTAGTTCTTGCCAGCAATGCTACACTTTACAGTACAGGAGAGAAGTGAAGAAAGATCTCCTTTAATGAGCCTGTAGACACAAAAATAGCAAGGGATATTACCCCGTCTGAATTACCCAAACAGATTCAAATTGCCCAGTTTAAAACTTGTCCAGAAGCCAAGTTTAACACCTCATGTACTCTTGCAACATTGCAATGAGATTTTTTGATGATCAAAGGTGTCTAACTTCTTTAATAATTTATTCATAATATGTCATGCCCTAACACCATTGTAGGTCACAGATGCAGTATCAGAATCACAGAATCACAGAAACACTA
>NW_010556579.1:0-2150 GCF_000687285.1 Phaethon lepturus | reverse complement strand
AAAATATAAATTATAAATATAAATATAAATAATATAAATATAAAGGGATGTTAATTGTAGGAGAAAGTAACCTTATATGCTAGTTGAGAAGCATGTGAACCTGAAAGTAAAAACAGCATTTTATTTCTGGCTGTATGTAAACAGGCAGAATTAACCTTGTGTACGTAGATTGAACTTTTGAATAGCAGCAGCAGCAGCCTTGACAGTCTATCAATCAAATGAGTTTGCTTTTATAAGATTATACAAATAAATTTGTAATAAAAACTTGTAATGCCTTTTTATAGAAAATGGTAATAAACTAGTCATGACAAATAAATTATGACACTTCTAGAGGGGAAAAAAATATGTGTTGTGGTTTAAGAAGAAAAAATAACTCCACCCCAGCCAAAACCAGGACAATATGTTTTAACAACTAAAAGCAATTTTGACTGTACACATAAATCAGTGAAGACGCAGTTAACTTTGTATAGAAACTTGTAAACTGCCTCACTGCACAGACGAGGGCAAAAGATTTAATTTCAGATGAAGGTTTTGAACATTTTTAAATCCCTCCCCCATTTTTTGTTAACAGTCAATTTCCCAAACCCAAGAGAACCTACCTTTGCCATTGGCAGTAGTTTTCTGAATCTGCAGAGCCATTTGAACTAAGAGAAGAAAAGAAAGCTTTCAGACAAGAAACAATGGTTCTTGTTTAGACAGATTTGTAATATGTAAGAAGTATGTCCTTGGCTTACAGTAGGAAAACAGCAAAATTGTGAGAAAAAACATTTTCTTGATACTGAGCAAGACAGCTGGTGGAGTTACACTGATGAGATCTTTGAGCAACGGCTGTAGGGGTTGAGGAAGTCCTAAATATGGAAACAGTGCTGATCTTTACTGACATTCTTGTAAAGACTTTTGTAATATTCCACTTACATTCAGCCTGTGGCAGACAGAGTAGTGGGCAGAAGAAAAAGCTGTGGAGTGAGGAACAGCATTTTGGGATACAACTAAACGTTACATAGAGTTGCTCTAAGATGTAGCTGACATAACCAGCGGTTTTCCATGTGAGATATGTGTGGTAGAACAGTGCTGCCACGCAGTATCCAAGACTGTATATAATTTTTCTAGTGCTGTTCTTATATGGGAATGAGATCACTGGTTCATATCAAACAGTCACGTTTGCTAGAGATAATACAAGTGATTGTATGTCTGAGACTAAGGGAGTACATCGTACTGGGTATTTTTAGCAGCAATATAATTAAAAAAACCCCAGTACCACATACTTTTAAAAATTAAAAAAAAAAGGGCAAAAAAAGAGATTATCAAATCTATATAAGTTTTAAGATGATAATGAATATTTATAGCTTGTCAGCTTGTTAGGTATTTGGTCAAACTTTAATTATTAAGCTGTGAGGAAGTGAGATCTTGTACTAGAAGATATAAATCCATCATGAATTTGAGTTCAACACCACTGCAGAAACAAATTTGATGACTAATTTGATCCTCTAATCTGTAATACCAAGCTACATAATTACAGCAAGTAGATGTTTTTTGTCATCCTCTGGGCAAAGTAAATGTAATCTTTAGCTATCCATGGGCAATGCCTTCTGAAGAACCCTAGGCCCTGTTGTAGGTAAAGAAGTAACTATTGATACAGAGAATGCCTTAGAAGTGTGGTGATCCTTGCCTTATTTCTTACTTGTCTCCAGTTTCTGAAGGTAACAAGACAAGGCCCTACAAAGCCTCCTCCTGTAGTACAAAATCCCTCCCAAAACCTGTCTGTTGCAGCATTGCAAAGTTTTCCTCACAGCATTTCGCGTCCCACCTCCTTCCTCTTTGCGGTTTTTTTTGTGTTTTTTTTTTTAATTTCTTTTAAGATGACCTCCACCCTGCCCTCGCACATGTTTCTTATGTGGAAATGCTGACAACTAACTACAAGACTGGAACATTTCTTTGCAGCTGGCAGGAAGCATGTATAAAAATGCAGCTGTCAGGAGAAGAACTGGGAGCGCTTGCGCATTTTCCTGTTGTGGGAGCCTGTTCTTTGTCAGAAAAGCACACAAAGAAGTCCTTAAGACGCTGTCGGCCAGGTGATGGGGGAGGAGAAGTGTCCCGAAAGCTGCGAAGGAGCCCGGTCTCTCGCCTCCTGTCAGGAGGAGAGGGCGGCC
>NW_010556578.1:24068-30065 GCF_000687285.1 Phaethon lepturus | reverse complement strand
CAGATCATCAATAAAGATATTGAACAAGAATTATTCTCATAGCCATTGAGCCTCTGTCCCATACTATCACTTTTCATGAAAACCAAGACACAGACACTGATTTTTGGGGTCAAACTTTGATTATTTCTACCCAGCCCTCTCTGTATAGTCTTCATTTCTTGTTCTGTCATCTTACCCCTCGATATCTCTTTTATTTTAACTTGCAACATCTATTTTGGCTGACGTTTTGTCAGCTTACTTTATCCTTACATGTCCTGAATGCCTTCAAGCAGCTAGCCATAACTTCAGGACCTAAGATTTTTATAAAAACAAGTTATGCATCCTCTGTCCGTGCATCTGTTCCCATCTATAAAGCAACTCAGTTCATTCATTCCTAAAACCATCTGCCTCATTTGATAAGCTCCTGCCATGTGCGAGTACATGGGAGAGTTGAGTCGGCCTCTGTGCCTACTATCATAACTAAACAGGAATAAGGGGTGCAGTACCAGGACCGCAGCCCTAGCACAGGACTTAAATATGTACATTCTGTTGCTTGCCCAGGGTGTTGGGTACTTTCCCTGCCGTTGTAAGACAGTTTTAGTACTATTTTTGAGGTGGACCCACAAGGTCAAGCAATACTTTACTTGGGTTTTATGCGAGTTCCTAACAGTTCTTGCCGAAATCCATCATATCGATGAGACTCACAATGCTGTTTCGCAAAAAAGCAGTATTTGCACTCAATAATGGGATGAAGTAACATTTGGAAAAGGAGACCAAAAAATCCACCCAAGCCACTGTAATACTATAACAAACACTGATCTTTCTCTGCTGAGAACAGAATAATGGAGAGTAGCCAGGATTGCACAACTACAAAAGATTTCATTCTCTAATTGTCAAAAAGCATTAAACATCAGCTATTTATTGTGTAGGAGAGGAAGGGGGAACAGACTTCAGTGCATCCCTTCACCAGAGGTTGTCCCTAATTGTCATGCATAGATTGCAACCAGAGGTTACTGAGCGAAATTTGTTTGCATTTATTAATCAAAAGGAGTCAAAGGCACACAAAGATATCATCAAGGCTCCCTTGTGCTCGGGGAGGCTGACAACTCAAATTCTTGATGAAGTGTTTGCAGAATGTTTGCAATCTGTTCACAGCCTTTTTACTTTGCAGGTGCAAACCTTTCTATCTGTTACATCAAAGAAACAATTGAAAATTAAACATAGTAAACATCACTGTACAGGTTTTAATCTCCCATTTCTACAGGACAAAGGGAGTGGTATAATTAATTTCAAAGCAATGTTTGAGTTCTTTCAATATTCATTTGTGCACATTAGCATGTCATTAGCTATGTTTTAAACACTTATCCTTATTTCCTTCTCCCACACACCTTTTTTTTAGCCCTTTTGTTAAAAAAAATAATAAATAAATGGGCAAGTTGTACTTCCTGGGAGACGTCTTTCGTGCTAAAGCATCCATGCATAGATAATTATCTTGCTCAATGAAATAGATTGGGGGAATAATGTATGGCTTTTGAGGTAAAGCCATGCAGCAGAAAATAGATGAAGAGCGATAATTCTCTTCAGTGATGTTAAGAACTTGCAGGGGCAAAGACACTCTCACTGAGTTTTGCTATCATGCCTCGTGAATAATGTATTTTATTATATCCATTGTGGTTATCTTTTAATATGTTAATAACACTTCTAACACTCTTCTCCCCTTGTTCTTTTATGTAGTTTTAAAACTCTTTCTTTTATTAAGATGTAACAAATGGAGATGCAATCAATAGATATTTATTCTGTTGGTGACTAACTAGTAAAAGGATTTTCTTGTAAGTTTAATTTTAAACACAGATCTGTTTGAACAATGTCTACAGGGTAATTTCAGCCATCTATCTGCAGCATTTCCTGTAGCATTTCCGAGCTAACTCCTAATAACATCCTCCCCCTTAGGTATATTAATTTTATACATCCTGAACAGGAGATTGAACAGTCCTCGAACAACCACGCAAGGTCACTGACACTAACAAAAATAGAACCTTTCATTGTGCTTTTATCAAGTCACGCTGGCGTTTATATTAGCCTGTGTGGGCCTGAGCAGCATGTATATTTGCTGGAGTTTAATATACAATTGTTTTCAAGAACCATTCAGCTCAATTTGTATTGAAAATATTACTTGGGAAACAATGAGCTTTTCAGACGTTTTGGCTGTCTTTCAGCTAAAGCATATAATTTTGGTGTTTGTAGTGAGGTATGAGAAGTGCCACAAATGTATGCAGGCTGTCAATCACAGGGGAAGGGCAGCAAAATCCAAGCTGTCCAGTCCTACAAGGACCACCAATGTGCTCCTGCTGCCCCTCTCATCCATGGGCAACACCACCGCGAAGCGCCTAGGTGGGAACTGCCCCGATGGGCAATGGATCAGCCTGTACAAAGCCTGCTCGCTAGCCGTGCTCCAGCACGGCGCAGGGCTGCCTCTCCTCCTGTTAAATGTAGTGGCAAACCTCCTGACGGCTGCGGCCACACGCCGAGCTGGGCAGGCAGCGGCAGCACACTCCTACACTGCTCCTCGTCCACCTCCTCCCCCCGAGAACCAGCCTGGGCTTTGAAGCTCCACTTCACCTGTGATTACAAACGGGCATGGCGCTCAGCAACAGCCCTTAGCCCAGGGACATCTTATGAAGCCTCCAGAAAGGTGGATCTGTCTGCTGCCTTCTGCTCCTGCCTGCGCTGGGCACATACCTTCCTTACATCTTCTCCAGATGTTACCAAGAGATGGTCACCAGGAATGGCCCTAGAGCAGCAGAGAGGATGACTTGTTAGGTCTTTATTTGTGAGTCGATTCCTTGCATTTTATGTGAAGATACGGTACATGCATCACCAGAGAGCTGCTCAGTAACACATATGTTGGTGATGACCATCAAAGCAACACTGCGTAGCACCGACCCCGCAGCCTGACCGCAGCTCAGGGGCAGGTGACAACGCAGGCAGTGGCAGTACAGGTTAGCAAGTTGGCAAATTTCCCTGGGGCAGTAGAAGAAAGAGGTGGATGTTTCATAATTACTTAATTACCTGAACATCTTCACTCTCACCTCAGGCTTTTCAGCAAGAACAAGTAAATGCACACGAAAATGCTAATTAAGCCCGGATGGAACAAGAGGAGGGATTCAATTGTCATATGAATTATAAGAATATTGAACTCTCTGAGTCTTCCCGTGCTGTTCACAGGGAGGAAGGAGGGACTAAGTGCTTAACAAGACAAAAATACCTTACTGAGTATCTCTGAGTTTTGTTAAATACTCTAAGTATTCCCATCCTTACTGACACAAATGTAGGATAATTAAATGAGTGAATGGTCCCCTAACACTTGTTTCCCTATGTCATGAGCAACAGCAAGAATTTTACTTCAAATACATCTATTCTTAAGTGTGATGAACCGCAGCTGACTAAACACCAGTGAGATGTCCACACATAGCTCGATCTGAAGTCTTGCTACAGTGAATTTTTCAGTCCTTCTCTCTGCTTCTACGTACAACCTTGCTGAGTTTGCTCAGTTTTTTTCAGGAAAAAGTGCAAAATCAAGGACAACAGACTATGTAGCAAAGCTTTGAGTCAGTTCTTATTTTTATCAGAATTGTTCTGCCCAGCCCTCTAGGCAGGATGACCCAGCCACTCAGAGCACCATCAGGAGCCCACAGACGTAGGCTGTCCCTTGCAGCCGCGTGATGCACTGCAGCTGCATTCAAATGAGAGAAGAACTTGTCCCAAGGTCCCTCTTCTCCTCCCAGCAGCCTGCATTTCCGCAGGTGACCCTCACCGTGCTTCAGACTCCACGCGATCAAACAGCAGGTTGCTCCAAACACGGATCCCATTTGGACAACATGGGGATGACCCACCCGAGCGACTTCTTCTCCATGCAGATATGATCTCCAGAACCTGGGTCTGTGTGGGGCTCCTCAGCAGTGACATGCAGAGAGGCATGCTTGCGAAGGGCAGTTTTCAGAAGAAAACATGGAGAGGTGCACAAGTATGTGTGTATATAGTGATACACAAATACCTGCACTTGTACTCATAATCTAACAAACAGAACTGATTTTTTCCACTCAGGGTCAGCACACATTTCCCAGGCATATTTGTTTCTCCTGATGTTACAGAACTTAATTACAAAACCTCAATTTTCATAAAGTCAATTCATTTTCGTACAGAGTGGAAGCAAATGAAATTGTGTTTTTTCTGTTTTTCGTTTTTTACACTCCACGGGGTGTCACTGTGATGAAATGAAAGTAAATATGACATAGTTCTAAGAGAAACACTTTGTTCTTTCAAAAAAAAAGGACTGACTTTAGGTCAGCGTTTTAATTGTGTGAGTACACTCAAAGCCACCTTAACAAGTGTTTCACATGGCCATACAGTCCCATAACTCAAGCTATAAAGTTGCGATAACAATCTTCCATTTTAATGTACAAAAAGAGAGGAAGAAACAAACAAAACAAAAGCCAGATCTCTTGTTGCAAAGCAAATCACTGAAGCATGAACCACTTCTGGAGCAATCCCCCTCCCTGCTGCCCAACTCCTCTCCCCGTCAGTGGGACGGCACCCACAGCCCGCTGCTGCTGCTCACCCAGATTTTAGGTCTTTTATTTTTCGTCTTTTCCTACAATTTATTTCAAAGGGCAGCTTTATTTCCCAACAGCATGGTAGTATTAGAGTTACTAGTTAATCTGTTAGCCTTGCCCCGCTACCTGATGCCCTAGTGAGCAGCAAGGGCCAGTGTTGGCTGTGGTCCCTTCTGCCTGCTCTTCACAGCTCGAGGTGTCCTCCATCAGTAAGTGGTACAACGCAACGGAACACAGGATGGCTGAGCTGACCCAACAGCCATTCCCATCACTGCACAATGGGGAGAGATCCTGGTCTTGCTCCACTTTTTTCCTGATAATCTAGCAAACTGTCAAGGCTCAGGGTGAGAGCCCATGAGTGGCAGAAGCAGCACCAGATAAGCAAGACAACTGTGGCCAGGAGCAGAGAGGGAAATGAGATCATCTCTTTTTTGATGACAGCAAGACATTCACCTGGCTCACCAACTCTAACTTCACTCAGCACCCACCTGTAGCCCATTTTCTCATCCCATCCTTATGAGAGCTGCCCTCTCAAGAACGTACCAGGTTTCTACCTTTGCTGTCATCACCAGTGATACCTGGCCATGCCACCAGGCATGGCTGCATGCTCACACTGGAAGCCTGAGCAGCATAGACACATCCCCCTATCCCCATCTGTCTTCTGGGTAACAATGCAGTCAGCTGTTTCTGCTACCCTCCAGGAAGTCTTTGCAACACATCCCTGAGCTGGAGCTTCCTTCCTCATTTCTAAATTTTCCAAACTCTTTCAAACCCTCTTTTCCTTCCTTCCTTTTCCTGGTTTCCCACCAAACACCATGAACCAGACTGTCCCTATTCTGGTTTACACCACCACCGTCGCCAGGTACCCCATACCTCCCCAGCATCCCCGTGCCTGGCAGCTCCTCCTACCAAACAGGCGAATTTGGACCGTGCAGCCGATTACCAGCTGCTTTGCCCTCTCCAAAAGGGCTCCATTTCAGCATGTTATTGCATTCTGTTTCCCCTCACAGTCTCAGATGACTTTGATTACTCGTCTCCAGAACAATAAAATAGCTTCTTATCAAGGCTTTAAAAAATAATATGCCTTGACACAGTTATTTAGGATTGAAAAGTTGGGGGAGGAGGAAGTAATTCTTTTCAAAAGGAACAGAGCAAAGTCTCTTACTACACAGATGCAAGAGAAACACAGCCTACTCCAGAAAGAAAATATCATTGAGACCTAGTTAATACAGGTTTGTAACTAAAATTAAAATACAGAGAAGAGCATTTGATAATAAATAAACCCAGAGACAATGCACAGCAATTAAAACCAATCTACTGAGAGGTGCATCTATGGAAGTGCAATAAGATGCTACAAAAGTTTATAAAATGGGACATAAATCTAATTAAGCTAAGCAGGAGAGAC
>NW_010556578.1:2477-24037 GCF_000687285.1 Phaethon lepturus | reverse complement strand
CCTGCTTGCTAGTTCCTCGCTCCCAGAAACAGTCCCAAAGCCCAAGAACGCCGGAGAAGAAGCTCGTGGGGTGTTGTGACACATCTACAGCAGTAGGAAGGGAAATGCTGGAGAACTTGAAGCCAGTTTGCTTCTGATGTTAATATAAGGCAGCGACAGCTTCTCTGAAGGCCCTAGGGTATAAAATGATTATCAGTGGGCAGAGAGTTTGGCCACTGGCTTGCTGAGCTGTGTGCAGACTCAGAAGTTCCCATACACCTATTTTCCAAAATTATTCTGCACCCCCAAGTTACATTCAGAGGACACAGTGCACACAGCAAGGTCAGCCCTCTGAACTGCGTTCCTAATGCACGTCCTCATTCATGCACTCTTTTACAAGGATGTAGGTTTACTAATAAAGGTGACATTACCTTACCTTTATACCTGCCAAATATAGATTGCAGACAAACGCTTCCCTGAACCACGGGCTGAAACGACGACAGCCAAGAAGACAACCTAGGAGAGTCTGGGGAATAAGCTGAAACCAGCAAACATTTGGAAATTATACTTATTGCTTAGATTCATTTTTTTAAAGACAAACAAATCCTCAGGTCCAATATTTATAAGCAGAGAGTTAAGTTTTTGGAGCTCACAGAGATAACTCACGTGGCCACCAGCACCAGAAGAGGAGATGGTTACTCACTCCGAAATAGTGCACCATTCTTCTGAAGAGCTGCCCAGCCGAGGGGCTGGTTATGATGGTCTGTTATTTACAGCATAGCAGTCGCCGCATAAACCCCATGGTGGGACTACATTGTTTGTGTTTGTTGCTTTGTTAAGTGCTCTGACATCCAGCGTGAGGAAGGACATGAATAAATGACAATACAATGCATATGGAAAGGGAACACAATGGAAGTAGTTTGCAGTTTATTTCTGGAAGTCAATAACTATTCTTTTAGCCATAATTTTCAGTCTTTATTATTACAAGATACAGTTATTTGTAAGTGGGTGAACGAGGAAGGGCTTCATGTACTGTAATGTAATGATACTGTCACATTGTCATAGTATTAATCAGAGGATCTAATTTTATGTGCCGTCCAAACATCAACAAATCTTTTTTAAATGTATCGATTTTATTGATTTTAAAACATATTGTAGCTCTTGGGACAAAGACAGAGGAAAGTTCTACACAGACGTTTTGCAGCAAACGAACAGATGTAATTACTACCACCTTGTGTTTATAATGCATGTTGGCTGTGCTGGTGCTCCACATGAAGTCAGGAGCTCTGCTACTGATTTCCACCGAAGCAAGTTAGAGCTGGCTAAAGGCAGTGTTAGAGAAATATCGATTATTCCACCTGTTAGAGAAAGAAATGAGCAAGCGTGGAGCACTACAAGCCACTCTGTGGTGAAATCTGAAAATAAATGTGAACTGAGGCTCGAAGTAATGGCTTTGGTTATTGAGATTACCAGGCACTCTGGGAGCCACCCAGGATCAGCCACTCAATGTGGGTCTGAATTCCCACATGCAGAACAAGGACTTTTGCTTACTACTTGATTGTATGATGTCTCACATCAAGACTTCAGCCTATTTGGTGTGCCTAGGGATCATTGCTAATGGCAGCTAACCAATACAGATTGATCTTCCCTTAAAGTTTTATTTAAGCAGCTCCTCTTAAAAACATGAAAAAATCACCTGTGCCTAAATGGATAGGTTATGACAAAGGGTATCTCCCTACTTTTCTACAGCAGGTGAAGCGAAGGCAAAGAAGAGAATTATTTCATAAAGTTTGTAAGTTGAAGGCCACAGTAAAAAACCTAAGTCTCTCTGTTTCTGCAGATTTTTCTAGCTGAGTTCAAGTATCCCACCCTAAATACAGTGTTGTACACATACTGGCAATATAATGTAATAACTGTACATAAACAAGATTGAAAAAGGTTGTTCTGGCTTTAGTAGGAGGACCGACAGTAGAAGGAATGAGGGTAGAGCACACCACAGATGTTCTGAGACATCAGCCTCTGTTAACGTTTAATTCATCTCTATGTATTTGGACAGAAGCAGGCCTTCAGGTTTCTCCTAGGCATATGTGGTACCAGCATGCCATAAAGTCACCCACATTTTCTCCAAGTATTTTCTACAGTGTGGAACCTCACAGGACAGACTGTCCAGCCCAGAAACGCTTCAGAGCTTTCTCCTGAGGACATGGACCTAGGAGCGGTTGGTTCAAATACAATTCATCATGCTGCTTGAGTTAGTATCTCTGAGTTCTTAAGAAAGAGTCCTAACTTGGAGGCCTTCAGATGATCCGATTCCTGCCATGGGGGAACTTCCCATCAAAGACTGCTGAGAAAAAGGAAACCACTACCACCGTTCCTTGAAACCTCCTCTCTCTGCTTTTGGCAGTTGCCCCACGCCAAATTCAGACATTTTATTTAATAGTGAACTACTTCCAGTTTTGACCTGAAAAAGTATTTCAGATTTTGTTTTGTTTTTCATTTGTGTGAGAAAACACTTTCAGTTCAGATTGGAAAGGACTATTGAAAGAAGTTAATTGCATTTTTTTCATTTGCTGAACTGGTGAATACATTTTTCACACTCTTCTCCTGTGGTCCTGCCAGCAGAACACACCAGTGCTCTACCATGCTCTGTGATTGCCTCTCCAGACAGTCTTTCCTCCCTCAAATGCTCTCTTGTATATCTGAGGCCAAAACTCCCTATCCTATAAATATTAGGAAGACTTCACAGAAATAGTAGTGATGATAATAGAATGAACTTCAAGGGGAACATGATGAGTATTACAGAGAGAAATCTCCTTAACTTTATTAAAGGAAATCACTTGCAATAGATTTCAAGCATAATCCTTATTGCTGTTTCCTAATACTGGCAGGAACCACTGAGTACATCTTTTAGGCTCCCGAGAAGAATTTTGTGAGACTCCCTTTGCTTACAATGTCCTGAAATAATGTCCTGTTCCTGCTGTGGGTCCACTCTGTGGTCTCTCAAAATAGACTGCTCCATTTCTGACTGTGCTGCTACAAGGTACAAGAAGATGGTAAATCACCTGAGCAATTGTTTTGTTGCTTACAAGTGTGGGTTTTTTTACATTAAAAACGACATAGATTTAAATGCAATCAGAAATGTCAAAGCGTCTCAGGATTCACTGAAAAAGACTATGTCTGTCTGGGATATTTTAAGAACTGCTCCAAATCACAGTCCGGGCTGATAACACACAAATGGCACCGTTTCCATCTCCTTACGCTTTCTCATAGGCCACCAGGCTTTCAAGACTCATTCCATTTTCACCCTACTTACACAGACCTCATTTCTCTAACACATCGTGGTCTTCTCCACGTTCCCTCTTATGTCCTTACGTCAAGGACAGAAAGTGAGTGCAGGTGGAAGACGGAGTTTACTGCTACCACAAAGACTTCCTTCACATTTTCCCCGTTACTCAGGTCTCCAGTTAACACACTCCAAGCAGGGTTCTTCCGAGGTCTACGGTATATGTGCATGCACAGCCATTGACCATTTTTCACTTCTTACTGTGGCAGAGGAGTTTCTGCAGCAGCATCCATGGTGCTTCAGAGAAACTCATGCAAAGGGCTGGCTTGGGGCCGTACACCGAGCGGGATGAAAGGCAGGCGCAGAATCACAGAGGCGGGCGTTGTGCGTAACCTGGCTGACAGAGGAATAGAACAACTGGGGTATAATAAGATTATTACAGTGCAAAGTTATTCTGTTGCGATAAGGAAGAATTTTAATGACTTGTAGAAGGTATCAAGCCATCGTTAGCCAATCAGCCTGACTTTGTGAGACGGCTGATTTTGCATACGTGGGATTGCTTTGCTTAGAGGCTCCCGGACAGCTCCAGGATACCATGTGACTGAAAGGGGAGATAAATCTCTCAATCTCTATTTTAATTTCAATACAATTGCCTTATTACAGCTTTGTGTGAGGAATATGCATGGTACTTCCCAAGGGTTTTGCTTTTCCCAATAGCAAATGTCTCACTCACTGTTTGGGCAGAACGGTTCTCTTGCTAAATTGCTCACAATGCAAGCTATTACAGAATAGAGGTACCCTGTGGGTATGATTGAAATTTATATGCAAGGAACAATCAAGAATGCCAAGTGCACTGGATAAACTGTAGGTAGGTGGCAGAAGGCAGATAAGCAGCCTAGGAGGTTTAAGTTACAGGATCTTAAGCCATAGAAAGATTCATTCTATAATTTACATTACAACCAGTTTCATTTGTAGAATGAATAATGGAAAGCTCATACAGATAAGTATTTGAGGTCCAATCCTGGGAGGTGTTGAGCACTCAGCTCCCACTGAAGTCAGCGTTCAAGCCAGGCTTTTTAAAATGTATGTTTCTGCAGCACAGGGGAGCGAACTTGTTGGTTAACAGCCACTGCAGATAATCAAGCCTGAGAAGCAGGGCTTTCGCAGCGCTGCTCCTGCTCTCCCAATCTAACACATTTGCTTGCTTTAAAAGAACACGGCATTTTAAAGATATAAATCACCTCTCTAAAAAGTATGGAGTGAATGATTTATTTATTTTTAAAACAGCAATAAAAATATTTAAGTGTTGCTATAGGAAACTATCCATTTTCCTTTTGCTGAGTAGTCAGGCAAAGATTTATGCATATTCGTATTCATACATAAATACCTCTGTTCAAGTCTAAATCCGAACTAGTAAATCTCCAGGCTTCCCTCCTTTCCGTGATCTCAGAGACCTTCACAGGTAGAAGCACAACGGCACCGAAAAAGCGATGCACCACAGGCAGCATCAGACTGTTTTCTGCCTGTTCGCCTCAGCTGTTCCCTGTGACCAGAGGCAATATTGATGGGCTCATGGGCAACGCTTGTCCATGGGTCTATGGGCTAGAAGCATGGTATTAGGTTCTATCTGCATTAAAAACGTGTTTTGATTTGTTTACATTTGTTCTTCAGCAAGTTAAAACTGACAAACACCTACTTGGATATCGCTTCAATATTTTCCTAATGACTTAACAGTCCTGAAAGCACCTCCAACTACAAGAAAGTATCCAAAATCATATACCAACTAAAGATGAAAGAAGGTAAGCATTGAGTTGTAAGAATCTCCTCAAGGTCAAAATAATTTTATTTAGAATTGAGTTCTGCTTTACGCAAGCCACTAAAGTTTTGAGGAAATGCAGACATAGGTTTGATTTTGACCCATATCCGTACGTTATTAAATAAAGCTGAGAAATATTCAGAAGCAGGATATGAGAAATTGAATGTGTCCTTAATAAGTAATTATTAATTTTTAAATGTCCTTTGAATGAAACATTGCAATTCCCTTCAAATATGCATTAGCATAATAAAAAACACCTGAGAGGTATCAAAGCTCCAGAAGCATAACGCCTGGAACTTTGTATTTACCATTTACCCCGTGAAACAGCCAGTGATATTTGGAAAAAAACATTCAGTTTAAATCACGACAACTTTCAGGAGCTGAAATTACACTCTCCCATCTGAAAGCTCCAGCAGCCCCCATCAAGGGGGATATCCGAGGGACTCCAGAAGGGCGGGAGGCAGAAGGGACGATATCAAACTTGTGCTGGAGGGGCCGGTCCCCGTGGTGGAACAAAGGCAGCGGGAGATGCGGCGGGGAGCGAGCGGCAGCCGCAGCGTCGGGAGGGCGCGCGAGTGGCGAGCACAGTCCATAAAGCCACAATGAATGGTAATGACAGGCAATAAAATACCCTTTTAAAAATCCAGTAAAGGATAAAGACTGTAGACTGCAGCACTGACTGGCAATGCTGTAGCTGCAAAACATCAGCAGATTAGCATAAAGCATGGCAAGAAAGTACAACTAAAAATTATTCAGTCATACCAAATGCTTGCAGAGAATCTAGGCCAAGCAAGCAATCAAAATCAAATAGAAACAAGGTATATGTAATCCCACAGTAAAAAGATTGAGCAACAGTACATTGCCAAGACATTTTAATACTCCTTTAGCCCACAATTTTTGAAAACCATTAATAGAGCTATAAAAAGTGAGGAAAGCTGCACAATGCAGTTCAGACCAACACAGGGGTGTAATTCTACACCAGCGTAGCACCAGTGTTAATATAATTTCTCTCATGTTACACAAGAAGCCCAGCAAGAGCATCATAAAATGCAATATGTGTTTTCTCTACTAGCTTAAGTGTCTTTTAGCATAATTATTCCTGATGCTTCAGTTATGGGAAGGAAAGCTACCAATCTAAGCAGCAAGAAGGTATTTATTTGCCCTTAAGGTACAATTATGTTCTGGAAAATGGCTCTTTTTTAATTCAATGATCTAATTCTTTTGCATGTTAGGGGTCATACACTGCTAAGACCACAGTCCTTGTGATTATGTGTTTACTCCTTAAAAAGCTCAAGTTCTATACACTGAGGTGGGGTTGGTTGGTTTGTTTGTTTATTTAGCCCTCCTGCTTCTTTTCTGGGGTTTTTTTTGCAGCTCATGCAGCCCTAGGAGAGTGAGTATTTTTTGGTATTTTTGAGTATCTATTTTGGCACGTGGAAAATCATCAAATCATAATTTACAATTCCAAACACTAAATCTTTGTGCTGAGGATGCTCAAGGCAAAAAGGCCACTGAGTGGCTTTGTTGAATTCAGAGCTACCAGTTAAGGGAAAAAACCAAAACCCCAACAACCTTTTACTTAATTTTTAATTTCAGCAGATTTGAAGCTTAGCCAGTTATCATGATTCATGCCAGGGAATTTCTCTGAGGAGACCCAAAACTCTACATGAAGGCTCTGCAGTAAGCCCCGCTCCTGTAGGACACGTCTCCTGCCAGCCAGGCAGCACCGCTGCCCAGCGGCTGCTCAGTGGTGACAGTGCTCTCTCCCCAGGAACAGCCACCAATCTTACCAAACCCACAAGTTTTAGTAAAAACGTCTCTTCTGTGTGGCTGGGAGCCTTGGGAGGGAACCCCCCAGCCTCCACAGACAGGGAGAAGGAAGGAGCCCCTTTATTTGACCCTTCTCTTTGGGGCTGACTTGCCAAGAGGAAGAGTCCAGGGAGACCACGCTCTCCAGGGGTGTCAGCTTTGCATGCTCCAAGTGTAATAAATTCTACTAATACAGGGTAAAAAATAATAGAAACTATCACTGTTTGACTTCAGGAGAAAAATGTAACTGCGCAAATGACATGATAGTGGTACTGCAAATTCAAGTTCACAGCAACCACTAATCATCCCAGATTATAAAGTATAAAACAGATCACTGAAGCTGTGCCAGAAGAAAAGATCATTTTATGCATAGAGTAACCTGTCAAATGGTGAAAATCATGAATGGAAATTGAAATCTACGTGCAAGTCTCTCTGTGGAGATGTACATGAAACAGGCAACGGTGTTTGGTACCAGATGGAAACAGAAAGTTACTGAATAAAGACAGACCCTTCCAGAAAAAACTGCACAAGTTTTGGTAGTTATTTAACATTTCTGGCTCAGGTATGTACGCCTCTACTTCCAGTTGCTACCATAAATTGCATTTTACAGTCAAATATGGTTTCTATCAAAACACAATGATGGGGTGGGAATTCCCTGGCGTTGAGGCCAACTCCTCGTCCAGGGAGCCCCAAGCCCCATGTGAAAAGAAGAGTGAAGACTTCACCTAAAGAAGGTGAAGACTTTTAAGGAGCAAAGGTGTTTTAGTGGAGCTGGAAAGAGGTAGGACTTTTCCCTTCTGGATCGTGTTCTTTGTGTACCACAAAGATCCTCTGGTGTGTAAAATCCATGACGATAACAAATACATGGCAAGAGCTGCTTTTATTAAATGATTAAATGTTTCAGCTTCTCCCCTGAAACTGTATGCTTCAGCAAGAGGATGCTGAAGGAACATATGCAAATTAAAATAATATTACAATAACTCCTTAGTCTTCTGCAATCATGCGTAGTTACTTAATACTATTAAATAGCAAACCCTTTTTTTATTTCAATATTTATCTTCAGTTTTTCTCAAGGAAAAAAAATAAAAGGCGCCTGTACTTGATTCTCTGGTTTTATACAACTGGGTAAAAATCAGTGTGCACTAAGCAAAGAAACTCGTACCTCCTGGCTAAAGCCAAAACCTCCACAGAAAAGATGGATCT
This sequence comes from Phaethon lepturus, assembly GCF_000687285.1. Lineage (NCBI taxonomy): Eukaryota > Metazoa > Chordata > Aves > Phaethontiformes > Phaethontidae > Phaethon > Phaethon lepturus. Next base: position 15,947 of record NW_010556578.1, on the reverse strand, counting down.
GGTCCGAGGAGCTGTGGGCAGGGAAAGATGGAGTCCTCTTGGTGGGTCTCCAACTGGCCCATGGCTTGGCCTTGTGGAAAAGACATACGGGGTTTGCCTGAACTCGGGGAAGTGTGAAGGGCACTTTACCACAGTGCTGGGGGGTTGGAAAGGGTCTTCAGCTGCTCTTGCTGCTCATTTCTTGAGTTTGAGCACAAGCTGAAATGGAGCCCAAAGCACAACCTGCCACAGTCAGACTCATACCCAAGGGCTGAGCCCGGCGCTCGTGGCACTGCTGCAAATCGGTGCATGCCCTGAGCTGGCTGTTGTGATCACCCGGGCAGCTATGGGTGCCCCAGAATGCCTCTCCCTCTGGCTTGCAGCGGGGATAGGAAGGAACGTGGGCACAGCAAAAAATACACGTGCTCCTTAACCCAGTTTCGAGGAGCAACTCAGCATCGCCTTCAAAAACATCCACTTGGCAGCCACAGCTGTTCCCAAACTTTGGGTAATGGGCAGGAAAAAAAGAGTTTTTCACAGCAAACCGAGGAGTAACAGTGATCAAAAGAAGGCGTCCAGGCGGTTAGATCTGAATGGCACGCGGATAATAGGCAGGAGCGTGAGCGGGGAACTCTGCCTCCTTCCCTGACACCGACAGTTCACACTTGTGCAGCACTTCAGCGATGCACTTAGTTCATGCTTTACCTTAAAGTGCTATATTTTAACCACAGAGGAAATGTGCAGCAGCTTTCACGCTCCTGCTGTGTAATAGTGGGCAAGTGCAGTCTTTTAAATGGCAGCCACTGCAAGCAAGGAATGTTATTTTTGTATAGAAAGGCTTTCTGGCACAGTACCGACGATTAGTGGGGGAATAACAGAATTAAAAGAGGGAACTAAGTCTCTCCTGTCAGACATCTTCCTAGTCTTACTTCTTGCAATATGGACATGTAACTGTGTCTAGAAATGAAATTTGGGAGAGGGATGTTGGTCACAGGATGAAGTTTTAATAATATGAACCCTGGACACAAGTGAAAACTTGTAACTTGGATGTTTTTTGCATGCACATGGAGTTGTGGCCATGGTTATGAACACATTTACACAATTTCCAAGAAAACAAAGAAGTTGGGAACTGAAAAAAGAACCCACTCCTTTTTACCATTCAAGGTCTATGAATGAAGTTGGGAATTTGCACTCTACCTTATTCATTAAAATAGAAACTGCCATCACTTTAATGAGCAGCCTGAGGGTGGACAAAGTGCCTTGAATAGCTATGTACCATAGAGAACTTGGCATCCTTACTGAAACATAATGTGGGATTGCAATTGTGGGATTTTTCCAGTGAATACGAAGTGATCAAAGATAACACTGCCCCAAAAAGAATAAAAACAGTGCAACATTGCATCAAGTTACAGCCAATGTCAATCATTACATGCCTGAGTGCACAGGATCTTTTAAATAATGTTATAGACATGCTGTGGCATTCAAAATATTCACTGAATTTCAAATTAAAATGCAAAAGCATGTTCCCCGCTCATCTGACCGGAATAGTGAACTCTAGGCACATCTTTCCAAATATTGCTCTAATGCCACATCATTTACTGTCAGCTGGAGGACAGGCTAATTTTATGCAGAGCTGGATGATGGGAGGACAGTCACATTAAATGGATTCCGAAAAGTTACCTTTGGCTTTGGTCCTGGGAGATGAGAAACTAGAAAAGATGGAGTTACAAAAGATGGGGGAAGGAGAGGGAAGGAGAGGACTAATGCAGACTGATCACCTTTCCTACTGTGAATGAAAAAAACCCTTCGCACAATGCAGAACTTGAACTCATCATTGTGTAGATGAGAGCTTCTGGCATATAATGCCAGCCTGAGCTACTTACTGGAAAAAGTGTTGCTCTATTTACATGCTAAAGGGAACCACCTCCTAGCTTTGGGTTGCTGATAAGCAGCCGTGGTGTGGAAGAAAAAGAAAGGGAACAGTATGCCGTTCTGGAAAAGGAAAGGGTGGGAGGGAATGCAGTAAAGACACACATCAAAGGAAATACTTATGCCACTACAGTGGGGTGAAATGCAGAAGTCTTTTGCAAACGTAACAGGGAGCGTAAAGTATTTTACATTTTTTAAAAGGTCAGTGAAGAAGTAGCAGAGAAAAACTTTAGTCTCAGCCCAGAAATAGCAATAGAAATATTGGAGCATTTAACCTCAAAACCTCTATGAAAACAGCATACAATTCAGTCTTCAGGTGGAAAGAAAAAAATACCTTTAGCAAAGTCTATAGAAACCAACCGAGAGCATGATAATACAAATCGTGTACAATTGCAATCAAGTGGAGGGTGGAGCCAGCAAATTTTGATCCAATGAAAACATCATCCATAGAAGTGAACAAGTACACGTCACCCACTACCATGTTAATTCTGCATAAATTGATTCAATTTTGCACTAATTTCCAACACGGCAAGCTCATGGATTTGCACAAAGTATAGATTAGCCCAAGGTCTGGCTCAGAAGCTGACATAAATTATCTAAATCTTGAATAATCTCATGCAGTTAAACCCAGGTTCTCATGTTGGAGCCCTCTGTCAAGCCCTGACGGCCAGGACCTATCCTGGGGATCCCACCGCCCGACTCTGAGAACCTTCTACCACCTCCTGAGAACAGGGATCATCACCTTTTCTCTTCAAATGCCTACACCATTTCCAAATCTATGAGTAACATGCAGCCTAATTTTCCTAAATGAATTGTAATTACAGTAATTCATGCCTATTGCTCATGCCCATTTGTGGGAGGTTTTCGCTGTGAGAGGCATTGTATCATCTTCTCTGTAGTTCTGCGGTTTGAGAACTGATCTCATGGAGCTCTTATAGATCAGCTCTTATGTGATGGCCCTGCTTGGGTATGGGTTTTAATTACCTAATTTCATCATTTATTTTTCTATGAATACAATTGCATTTGGTTGCAAAGCCTGACTACTCAATGTCTAGAATATGTCTGAATTTGCTCTTGGTTTTAATTGTTTATATGACAAGGTTTATTTAATAATATTTGCTGAAGTGAAAAGGATATCACAGACCTACATGATTTAATTTAAGGCAAATGCTTAATTTAACAAAATGGAGCAATAGGAACAAAAGGGTTTTAAATGAGCAAACTGTAGAACTGCTTATTTGAAGTTGCGAGGAAGGACAGTCTAATGAGCTGAGCACTGGACAGGGAGCCAGAAACCTTCAAGATCTATTCCAGACTAGACACTGCTTCAGCCTGTTGTCTCAAGCAAGCTATCAAACTCATCCAAGGTTGGGCTGTCCAGTTCTCTGCCTGACTTTACTTAAAAATTCGCAATGTGTTCTGATGATTAAACTTTATGTCACTATTTTCAGCCGCAAAAGAACAGAAAATATAACGGGTTGGATCTTCAGCTACCAGTTTCACCCGTGCACAGCCTATGTGTTACTCAGTCTTCCTGCTCCTATGTCTGGGACCATCCTGTTTGTACATTCACTAAGGAAAACCAAGCCTTGTGGACAGACGACCTACCTCATCTAGGGTCCATGCAGGGCAATGGCACGCTGGTTTTAGAGCTAAATTGTGCCAGGTCTATATTCTGCACTAAGGCTTGCCACTCACACACAGAGTCATTTAAAGCCAGAATTCCCCAAAAGGCCTAGGTGCTTTGAATGAGTGCACATCTACCATCCTCCCAGTCACCACTGGAAACCTCAGCTGGACAGTGACTGATGTATACCAAGAACCATGGAGAAATAACAAAATACAGAGAGGAGGAACATAGAAAGCAGAGCTGAAAACATGGTAGCACAAGCAGGAACAAAACAAAACCAAAGATTAGGTCATTAATGCAAAGATCAGCAAGCTTTTAGGAGCAGTGTGCCAGACTGCATCTCTCAATTAGAGGCTACGTGCGCTGGCAGGGATTTGGTGGGAGTCAGAAGATAGGGCCTCTCAAAGAAACACGATGCTGCCAATTAGCTGCTTGGCAATGTCTTGCTGCTACGGGAGACAAGGGCTGCCAGCCCCACTTCAGTCTCCAATTCAGTGGCAAGTGGGGGCTGCGATCTCCAGCCTCCCTCAGATACTGCAGCTTCCAAACCCCAGCCTATGTGGACGTCCTGCCCGCCACTCACCCCCACCCATCCACCCTTCTCAGCACCTGCACCGTAGATTGCTAACCCTCCCTTTAAGGGACCAAAAAGCGTATTTGATGTTCATGTCACCAAAGCAGTGATAAAAAAACCCCCTAAACCCCAACCCTGGAGCCAAAGAAAACAAACATTCCCCTAAACATTCAGAAGGAATGAGTCAAATTCAGTTTCTAAGATCCACAAAACCAAAGATGCCCAGCTGTGCACGGAGGATTTTCTAAGGAGGTTCCCTGATCACTAGCTGGGGACAGAGGAGAGTGTTGCAGAAGCAGCTGCAGAGTCACGGGAAAGCTTTCTGGACCCTAAAGCTCTTCCTTTTGCTCTGCCTTTGAGAGAGTAATCACAAACCATACACAATCAGAAGTTATTTTTAAATTTTCTTAATCTATTTCGAGAAGAATAAACTGAATTCTACAAACAAAGCAATGTGAGTTCTTTTATTCCCAATAAACAACGGGTTTTATATGCTTATATGACTTTACTACACCTCAGGTCACAATTTAATCTCTCTCTAACTTTAATTTAATGCCCAATTTAATCTCAATACGATAGCTAACAATTAAGAGAAGGCATGCGGAGACACTTATGGTTTGACTGTATTGGTCATGTATCGACATTGGATACAGTACTGTTTTCCTGTAGATCATAAAACTTCAGAGCAAAAGATTGCACAGTTCAGAGAAATGTCTACTGTTCTCAGCAGCTTTCAGGATTAGGACTTTAAAGAGCCACAACTGGGTACATGCATGTGTGTGTTGCAAAACACCTGTAGTTTTAATAACTTAATTAGTAAAATGCTCTATTATGGACATTTTCAATGCATTACTTCAGGTATGACATGCTCATTTCTAGATTTAAATCTCTGTCCAAAAAGCAGAGTCTGTAATAAACCCTTTATACATATTGATCTTCCACAAACTTTGTATTTTTATGACACACTCAACATGCAAACTAGCCAAGGGCCAGAGGTCCCAAATATCAGTGTGCACCATCCAATGCCTTGGCAGAACACGGGAAAAGCCACTGGGGCTCAGACCTCAACTCCATCATTTATTTGCTCTGCTTCCTCCTCTTAGCTACTGCAAATCCACCATTTCCAACAGTATAAATGAGGAAAAATATCTCACCCAGGTTGCAGAGGTGTGAAGGCCACGCTTTGTACAAAAGCAAGCATGGGCTCTGCTCTGTGTTAGACACGTTTGCAGATGTCCATCAATTTAAGTGTTTCATAGATTGAAATCCATGCATGTGCCTCATACAACCCAACTGAAGCAGGATTATTTCTAACGCACAAGTTTGCCTAGACCTTATTTGTCATGTTACAGCATTTCTCGGTACAAACCTTAAAACTAAAATAAAATTACAATGCATTTTAAAAATCACACCCTGAGTGATTTTATATAGTAAACTATTTATTTTAAAACAAGATTAAATATTGCACCTGACTGAAATATCTTCTCTTAGCAGAGAGCACTCAGATGGAAAATTTCATACATTTCAACTGATTTTTTGCCTGAACGGTTTTCACATATTTTTCTAAAACCTAGTTGTGTCAAATGATTTATTCTCCTCTAACAATACGGTACAAGTAGCTAGGAAGATGCAAGTGCTGAAATGGTTGACGGCAGTTGGCCAATTAAGTGCTCTACAGTATTCTGATTTTTTTTGTGCTTGCACATACTAATCCTTTTTTTAGTGTATTGAGGTTCTATCCAGCAGAAAGAATGAGCTAACTGCAAGGCATGCCACAAGAGGAGTTGGAAAATGTACAGCGACATGCTCGTATCCAGGGGAGGTTTAGCCAAGTGTGAAGCATAAAACATACCTAAGAAGAAGCAAAAGCCGAGGGAAGGGAGTCTGGCTGGAGCTGTGGGGTGTCCCGGGAAGCAGGGCAGGCACTGCCTGTCTTCTTGAGCTCTAGTGGGGCAGCGGGCACGGAGGAGCCCGGCCAGGAAAGGTGCTCGGCGGCCGTCTCATCAACTAACGAGGGGTGACCCATGGGAAGTCTCCCTGCTCACCTGCAGCACATCATCAGAGGAGGCGGATAGTATTGCTGCCATGTCTCCACACAGAGCAAGCCAGCTTCACCCAGCACAGCCGTGCTTCTTCCAGACTCCTCTGGCCACGCTTTTTCTGATGCCTCATTTATCTCCAGCTCATGAACTGCTGGGTAGCACAAATAGACAAACCTCTTCTTCAGAAGCATTGCTCTTGGTCCCAAGGAAAAAAAAAGACAATACAAAATGTGGTGAACTATTCTTACCTGTATTGGAGGGATCTCTTTTATTAAAAAGAAGTGGTAAGAAAGGTGATGCTTGGTTTCAGATATTGTACAGAAGTAGTAAGAAGTAACACATATATGCAATACAGAGGCAGTGATAGAAGCAGACTTTTGTAAGCACTAAATCTGCTGAAAGCAAAAAAATTTCTAGTTTTATGTGAGATTTTTTCAAAACTTTAAACATTGTTTTATTAAAATAAAATCAACATTTAAAGTTTTCAGAAAGCTTTCCATTCAATCACGCTCTGCTTCCTCTGCAACCTTTTCTTCAGCCTTACTGATTATCAAGTGACCCAAAACATTTGGTAGGTTTCCGGGAAGGAAAAATAAACCCCTAAAATTTCAACTATAAAACCTAAACTCAGATTTCAGAACCTTCCTACCTGCTGTCCTACTCAAATTGCTCATTAGGGAAGAGACACAAACACTTGTCAAGTACAGGGAAGACACCAAACCTCTGAAGGCCAGTGAGGAAGACAAAATGCTGTGAAGAATGTTGAAGCAATTTACAACCCAGCCGAAATTTATTTATTACAGATTACTTTATCTAATTCCTCATCTGGTGAAGTTATCACTGCCTTCAGCATTGGATGTCGATGACAGAAGTATTACCACTAGCCCTACATGTCAAAACATTGCTATAATTTCTCTCACAGCTCTATACCAGTCACAACAGGTTGCTGTGATTCTTCCAGATAAAAACCTGCAATAAAACTGCCTTCTTCTTGTTAGCCAGTTGGAGTAAAAACAAGTAACAGCCAGAATGAACAGACACTCCTGGCAATTTTAATGAAAGGCTCTTAATTACAAGTCACAAGAGTAGGGGTCATCTCCTCTGAGACCAGTACATTTAAATGCTTCCTTCTGGGTTACGCCCTTTCAAGAAAATGTATTTGCTTATTTAGGACTTAAAAAGAAAAATAGAGTCAGCAAACAGGGTCCCCAAATTTGTTAAGGTATACATTTTTGCAAGTTACAACTGCAGATTCATCGTTTTAGAAAAAGTCTGAATTATAGCCAGTACGTGTAAAAATTAAGGGATATTTGCTAGAATTTAAGGACTAAATCTTGAAGGGGTATGCATAAAATAACGTCACTTCATCACTCTGTTGTTGACATGAGTGCTAATGCTCCTAAAGGGAAATGTCTTTCCAGCTTTGGTGTATGTTTACTAGCTGAGGTCCAGCAGACTCCTGTCTTCTCCATGGAGAACTCAAGGGTGGGCCAAGGGAAAGCCTTGCTTGTAATGGGAGGGAGCTGCATGACATCAATCTACCATTTCCATCTAACTCTCCTATAAGCTAACAGACAAGAGAAGGTCAACTGAAAGAGATGTACAAGGTGACACTGCCTTCAGGTTGTCCATGTTGGAGAAGTGCACATCGCATGTTGCTGTCCCCACTCGAGCTGTGGCACAGCTCTTGTTGGGATTCTCCCCTTCCACATCACCACCAAGTTCCCAAAGAGAAGCAGCATGCATTGCTGATGGACTCAGAGCACAGGCACTTCAGCAGCTTTTAGTCTGGCTCTTGTCTGAGCAGGTCTAACTGTTAAAATGGGAGAAAAAAGGGAGCAGATATTTTAGCACTGATGTTGGACTGCAGCCCGAGTGAGGGCAGTGGTGGGAGAAAGCCAGGAAATCTTTGCTGGGAAGAAGTGCTCCCAAGAGCAAGGAGGGCAAGCTTTGTGCTCAAGGGTCCAAATCACAGCTGGGTGAAAAGTTCAGGAAAAAAAATTTTCAATACATTTCGTTCGTTTTCTGCTGCTTGTGAATTGTCCACTTGTCACCTCAAGTGTATTCCTTACTTGAACCATAATTGGCTTGCTAGACCAAGGCATGGTTCTCTACTTCAGGGTACAGATTTATTAGGATTACAACTTTGTCTGAGCAGCATGATATATGCTACTAAATAAAGGAGATTAGAAATACAGGCTTTGTATGTCAAGCGTAATACAAAAATATTTTCAGTTAGTACAACAGTACTGCCCCCCTTTATGAACATAATTCAGCTGAAATTACATATATGGAGAAAAACAGAGTTGCTAAGGATGATTTATTAATTGTATGTAACATTCCTGAAGGCAGACTGGGGATGGAATTCAGACGGATGGACACGGAGGAGGATTAAGCCGATAAAGGCAATGCATGGTGCAACTTCTTCTTAGTCACAAACACTCTCATCACATGAAATTCTTTTCACAGATGATATTTACACAATAGCAGGAACCGTCCTACAGTTTATCTCTTAAGCATTACAGAAACTGAAATGCTGGTGGGATAAAACTTTCACGCTTACCAGAGGCTTTCTGCAAAATTCTTTCATATCAAGATTTGACAACTAAGCTCTCTGTTCCTAAATCTGTTCATACAGATGCTCAAGTAATTTGAATGGGAAACTTGATCTTTGCTTAAGTTGTGCAACATCATGGCTAGGATGGGCCCCTTTCCATATTAAAAAGGCAAACAAGGAAGGAGCCACGGGAAGTAAGAAAACTCCACAAGAGACCACTCTTTTGTTATCTGAAAATAAATGCTGTGGGTTTGGTTTTGGGTTTGGAGCACAAGTCTTATGAGGAGCGGCTGAGGGAACTGGGGTTGTTTAGTCCGGAAAAGAGGAGGCTGAGAGGAGACCTTATCGCTCTCTACAACTACCTGAAAGAGGGTTGTGGTGAGGTGGGTGTTGGTCTCTTCTCCCAAGTAACCAGCGATAGGACGAGAGGAAATGGCCTCAAGTTGCACCAGGGGAGGTTTAGATTGGCTATTAGGAAAAATTTATTCACTGAGTGGTCAAGCATTGGAACAGGCTGCCCAGGGAGGTGGTGGAGTCGCCATCTCTGGAAGTGTTCAAAAAACGTGTGGATGTGGCACTTCAGGACATGGTCTAGGGGACATGGTGGCGCTGGATTAAGGTTGGACTTGATGATCTTGAAGGGCCTTTCCAACCTAGTGATTCTGTGATTCTGTGATTCTGTTATTCTTTACTAAGAGATTTAAAATTTCTGTCATAGGGCTTAACTTAGCTCATGATTTAGGAGTACTGGGAAGAAAGGTTCTGAATTGGTCTGGCTTATCCGTTAACCGGATGTGTTGATATTTCTTGCCTTTTCCCTGCATTGGCCATTGCCAGAGGTAGGAAGCTGGAGTAAACGGGACATACTCTGGTCCATCACGGCAACTCTTGCATTTGCCCAGGGACAAGAATCCTCTTACTCAAAGTGGGAGGACAGAGCATGTTGTCAAAAGCTACATGCACACAGCAATTTCAGGGATTAGATCTATTTGTAAAAAAATAGGATCCAAACATAAGCAGGTAGATTTCAGGTAAGAGAAAGGCTCTAACTTTGGACATACACACCTGACCTCTGGCTGGCGCGGTGTGGTCTAGGCAGTACTCTACAACTAGGTAAAACACCACACGTAAAATTAATGTGATAGATTTACTTGCACTGCAGTGCGTGGAGGTACCCAGCCAGGGATCACCCATATGCCTCTCCAGCAGCTCTGCCACTGCTTCCGAAGAGGAGCGAGGATCGGTAAGAGACCCGTGAATGGCTTGCAAAGTATTTTTAATTTGCAAATAGCAGGAAAGCCCAATCACCAACGCACAAGCAACCCTGGAAGTCCTACACTAAAGCACCTCTTATCTCTCAGCTGGGATATACACCAACCTGCGAGCCTTGGAAGGGCCATTACAGCACAGCAGAGACCTCAATGTCCTGTCCTACTAGCCCCTAACTCAATTTCTAAACAATCTTTTTTCCAACAGGAACAAGGAAAGACCACAGAGGAGCTTCATATTAGTAATTAAAGAAATTCACACTCTCCGATCCTTCCAGGTATATGTGCTGGACTGTTTCCTTGCAGTTAACCTATTTTAGTGAGGCCGAGGTGGAAGAAAGGCTACAGATGCTATTAGACAAAGAGCTGGTCCCCGTGACTGTTGCAGATGGTGGAAGCAGAATCCTCTTTCTTTTTACACTGTCAATTAAGCAATGTTGCCAAACCCACATCAGCTTCTCAGTCAAACATTTCATTTCTCAGCAGTCTGTGCGAAGTTTGAAAGCTACAGTATGTTCTGCCAGCGTCCTCCAGAAAGCTGCTTTGCATTGTTTTGCTTAAATGGCTACAAAAGTGCTGTCAAAGAGACACTGTCAACTGCAGCTTTTGTGTTTATGTCTTTTAACTTTAAAAAAAAAAGGACAAGAAAAAGCAAAAAAGCCTTTTGGAGTTGAAAGAACTGATTTCTGCTTGCTTTATCAGTCCTTTTTACATTCTTTTGGCAGACATTGGATTTTCCTCTCTGCTATTCACAGTGCAAGCATATTCAATATTGAATAGACCTTTCTGACAGTTTTGAACCTGTTCCATAAGATTCCAAATGCACTGATTCATGGGGACTTGCAAAGTTCCTACAACATAAAAAAAAAAAGTCTACCCTGCCTCGAGAATTGTTTTGCATGAGGATAATTTAAAACTTCTGCTCCTTCATCTGTGTGATTTCTCAGAGCCAGCAAAAAACACTTTCATAAATGATGTGCCTAGCTTACTCACAGAGAAGGATACAACAATAAACACTCACTGTCTCAAAGTTAAAAAAATCTAATTATGTGCAATATTATCCAGGTTCTTCTTCTGCCTTTCAACACCAAAATGGGGGCAAAATGCTGGTCTCTGAAAAAATGAAGTCCACTGATTCTCATATTTTAATGAGTATCAGTAAGAATCCAACTGAACACACACATTGAAACACACACGCTGCATTTCAGCACTACGGTTGCAGATGTTTTTATTAGTTGCACACTGTCATATTTGGAGTTTCCCAGCAGCCTGGGGATAGTTTCTTCCTTGAGCATTCCCTCCACTCCCCTAATGATGCTTCTCTGAAAATTAACACCATGGCAGTAATATTACTTATGGTTTAAAACTGCTCCTGTTTTCCTACTTCAGTGGATCCAGCTTGATCTTCACTTCGGAAAAGTAGATGTGAATCTGTGTAAATTAGTATTTTTTATGGTGCTGATCACAGTAATGTGTTACAAGTCCAAGCGTGGAGGCAGCTCTTCTCAGTCACTTACCAACACAGGGAGTGGTGGCTACATTTTCTATTTTGTGGCCAGCATAAAGGAAAGAAATAAAACAGTAGTTCCCAATGCATTGTCCACAGATCCACTGGAGTCTGCGGTCTTCTAATTCCTGCATAGAACAGTTGAGTCTACGGTCGCTGAGCTTAAATTCAATACACAAGAGCCCACATGTTCTAGTGGAAAATTTATCGGTAGCCCACAAACAAAAAAAGGATGAAAACTACTGAATACTAAAGCTCATACAAGTAAAGCATTAGATCTTTCACATATGTCCTCCCAGAAAAAAAAAAAAACCATAGAAAGCACTAGGAATTAAATCTATAGAACTGTAATACAGCTCTATGGAATTTCCTCTAAAGGCCTATAGAATTTACTACAGCAGGGAGTCCTTTTCAGAGCCGTTTTTTCAGACAACTTGCAGAAGGTTATAATTCTAATGAATGGTTTTTTAAAAAAAGTGATAGAATGACAATAATCTTCTATTAAATTATTTTCCATAGGAGTATTGACAGCAATAGCTATTAACATTATTTTATAAAACTGGAGAGATATATTGATCAGTGGATCCATTCTGCCCCTCTGACACAGAGAACTCGGACAATTTATGTTGCTGTTAATTGTCAGGCAGAGGGTTTTGCTCTTTCTTTTTAAAAAAAATCTACAGCCCCATGAATAATTACTTTAATTAAAACGAGAGACTACTTTACATGCCCTCCTTGGCAAGAACTTTGCCTTCATGCTATCTAGCAAGCCCACTATTGCTGCTGTATAAATACAGTAATGCTTCTTGGTCATTTGATACTTTCCATGGATTTTTAGTGATTTAAAATATAATCTCCCTTGGGAATTCCAAGCTCTTGGCCTTTGTCTGAGCCTCCCCAGGTCACACGGCAAGGAGCAGTCAGTATAGCAGGGCTGGGCTGGCGGAGTGATGAACAAGGGATTGGTTTCACACCTGTGGCAAGCCTGGGGAAAGCACAGCTCCTTGCATAGCACGTGAGGTAGAGACAGCCAAAGGGAAAAATGAGAGGAAACATCCCTTTTGTTTGGAGGTGGCAGAGGGAAATTCCATGGCTGAGGAAATCCCTCTGCCTCTAAGGGAAGGTTTGCACTACTCTAAGACTTGGTCTGCGGGGAAACTGTGATAACAGTAAGTATTCAGGGATAAGACATCAGCCCGTCTCCCCTTCACCAAAGAGACAGGGATTTCAAACCAGGAACACCAAGAAGGTCAGAAGAAGCTGGGGGAAGACCTACATAAGACTGAAGAAAATTAAAGCCAAGTGCTCTGCTCTGGTAGCTGGCCAGCCCCACAGCAGCATCGTGCCAGAAGACATCCATCCTGAGATGGACCCTCTGCTTCAGTTAATTAACTAAACCTCAAGCTTTTCTTCTAAGACCGTATTTTCTTGTTTCAAAAAAGTCGACCTCCACCTTTTTTCCTGCCCTTTGCAATGATCCAGTTTACAGAATTTGTTCTACCTTTTGCTTTACTTTCAGGGATATAGTGCTACCTGTAATTTTCCAAAGGACCACACCACCATGCCGGCACAAAAAGATACTTGCTCTAAGGGGTAGGTGACAAAGGAAAGGGGGAGAAGAGGGGAGAATAAAGGCTCCAAATTGCCCTGAAGGCAGAAGCACTCAAAGGTAGGTTCAGAACATGGGATCAGAAAAAAGAGCCTTAAGCCACACCTTGTTGGGTTATATGTGCTTATGAAAAATATGCATATGTCTGTTATAGCCGGGGATACTTGATGTATTTATCTCACTTTTCTATTTAGAAAAAAGAAAAAAAAGCATTTTTAAAGAGTCCCTGCATATACTGAAGGAACAACAAACCAACAGTTCACTTATTCTGTCCTCAGTTAACCGAGGGATATAGAAAACTGAAAAAGTGCTATTCCATTTTGTAAGAGCATGCTTTTGCTTCTGAGGAGTTATTGCTATAGGGCTAGATCAAAA
>NW_010556578.1:0-2446 GCF_000687285.1 Phaethon lepturus | reverse complement strand
CAGGAAAGGTAAGAGTGGTCTAGAGGAGCATCCTCTGAAAGAGGAATACCACATAACTGAGGCACAGGGATCAACTCCAAAGTACCAGGCATTGATGACAAGGTTATTTGCCAAAATGGATAGCCCTGAGATCAAAAGATACTGATTTGTTAAAAAAATCACTTTGCCAGAGGGGAAAGGAGGAACACGCATAGCTGGTGCAGGCTTACACGAAGCTTTACTAATGGAGTAGCCTGGCACGGAGGTTGGAGAATAGCTGTTGTGCCCTTACTCCCCTTGTGGACTTGCTATTCTGCTCTCAAGGCACCTGCACGTAGTCGAGTGCAAGGTTTTGCTCGTGCAGCTTCAGCAGACAGTAAGAATACCGACGAAAGGAGTCAGCAGAAAGAGTTTTTGCACTGGAAACCCAGGTTCATCATTACTTTTTCAGGCAGACAAGCTCAGAGAGACTGAAAATGAGGGTCTACAACAAACAGGCTGTCACTTGGTACCCAAGAGAGTGGAAGTCTGAGGCTGAGCCTACCTAAGGGCCTGAGGAAGCTGCCAAGCACAAGTAAGGTAACCTCTGCTGGACTGAAAATTAAGGAGACAAGCATGTGGAGAGAGGCTTCCAGTCCCAGAAACTCCTCCTGTCCCAACCTTCTCCCCTTCCAGTTGAGAAGCATGGTGGAAAAATTGTAATGAAAAAACCCTACATGCCTTGTAGTGCGGGGTTTTGTCAACTGATTAAAAAAATCCTGCAGAAAACATTGAGTCTATTTGGTTTTGACTATTTTCCCTAGATCCTCATTAGTTTTATCCTTATCATCATCTCTAAGGCTTTCCCGTAGACCCAGTCTTGTAAGGATCCATCAGACAAAAGCAAAAACCTGGGGAAGGAAAAGGTGCTTCTGCCTTTGATGATGGAAATATATCTGGAATGCATTTTTTTCTTCTTTTAGTTTGTGTTGTCTCCTCAGATGTCCTTCATTTTGTCTTCTTTTCCCTCACTTATCTAACTATTGGCTTAGTGCAGGGAAGCAAAATGTTAAATTCCGCCAAATCTGGGGAATCAACCACCATGAGCACACAAGAGCCTGATTTTTTTTTTTTAAAGAAAAATGTCTGTGCTCTACATGCTGAATCCTACCCCCATGGAAGTCAGTGGCAAAATTCCTCATGCCTTACTTCCCTGGGAGCAGGATTTGGCCCGGCAGGAATGGACAGTAGCTAAGCCTGCCACCTCCCATCCCTGGAGATCTTCCCAGGGCAGCAGTAATCAAAATAATTCATTTGCAGTTCTAAGCCTTTGATGCATGACTGCTGAGAAAGAAGATTTGCGAAAGCTGTGACAAACTTACACCTCAGCTTTCAGAAAAGGAGAAAAAAAATCTGTTACTGGAAAATTTGCCAATTTTTTCCCTCTAGCCCTTAATGCACAGCAATCCATTTGACCATATAATTATTACTTAAAGAAAATGAGTTGGTAAAAGAAGTGTGATTTATGGGGATGAACAAGGAAACGGATGAGAAATACAGAAGAAATATTAGAAGAAAAATACAAAAATAACATAGAAACATTGCTGTATACTGCTGTCAAATGCTGTATACTGCTGTCAAACTTGAATCAAAGTCATAAGAGAAAAATGAGATTCTCGTGTACACAGATTATGCCACCATCAGTTTTTGTTGGAGCAGGAAGAATCTTGGCAATCAAGATTATCTGATAATTACCTTTCTTAATGCATTAAATTCACTCAGCTTCACCTTCAGGCATTTAGCTGAAGAAAATAATGACATACATCCTCATGTTTAATGGTTAAACTCTATTTCCAAGAAATCTATTAAATGTGGTGTCAACTAGAAACCCACACAATAAAGCATCTTTAAAAGATGTACTGATAGAAAAGAATGGTGTTTTGAAACATAAATAGCAGTTGTTTGCATCAAAACATTTTAACTTGCAGGCTTTATTAATACTAATGAAAGTTTGATTGTCTTTGTTAATTACCTCCCCACCCTCCTTTGTCAGGATCAGCTGCAGAACAAACCTTCCTCTGCCAGCATCTCAGGATGCATTAGACCTCATTAAACATCGTTTTAAAATGAGCATTTCATTTAAAAGAGATTAATTTTTAAAGTATGCTAGTGCTTGAAAACAAATCTGTAAAATAATACAGTTACTGAAGAATACATTCACCTCCTAATTCACCAATATTTATATAAAGATAAGTCCGAGTGATGCTACTAATGAGGTTTTGAGAGTCTATTTGATAGTCTACTGGATCACAAAGGGACTTTGCCAAGTGGCCAACCCCTTTCCCATAGGACGTGCAAACTAGCCTTGGGCCAGTAGAGAGCCAAACATACGTCATCTTCCCAGTCATGTAAGATCTGGAAAGAATAAATTCAACCTGAATCTGCTTTTAATCATATAATCTTTGGGTTGGAAGGAACCTTTAAAGGT
>NW_010556577.1:0-3156 GCF_000687285.1 Phaethon lepturus | reverse complement strand
GCGGGTCCACCTTGCAAAGTAACTACAGAATTAAAATAAAACTAAACTGATTGCTCGAAACGGAATAAGCGTTATACTGTACATGTAACGTACAGGAGTTACTGAGCCTTTTTGATTCACAGGATCAAAGAATTATTTTTAAATCTCTGCTACAGTAAGTATATTTCAAGGCAGCAGCATCCAGCTAAAACGCTGAAACGTGATCAGTCAACGGAATTTTTTTTTTTAAGCTTAAAAATACTTCCTGTCTTGAAAACGGACACTAAAGCCCTAGGCAACATAACCACTGAGGTTTTATTATAAAATACATTTCAAAATAACGGCTGAAAGTCTTAGGAGCACAGAAATGAAAGAGTAAACAAGCCTTTTTCTACCACTAAATGATAAATTAAAAGCAGTATTTTGCTGTTCTGTCCCATTTTTTAATCACACCGCATTCACACTACTCTGACTATGGTTGTGTAGGTATTCCCATTAAAAACCACCTATTACTAAAGGTTTACAATTTTGAAGTCGCAAGTCATCTGTGCCAGCCAAAACATTGCCAGGTCAACATCTCATTCCAATTCAAAATTTTCATTAAATTTTGAGAAAAAGCAGTACCTGCTTGACATTACAGACATGGCAGCAAAGAAATACGCCCCTCGCATATGCCCTTTAAAGCATTTGAGTAATTTCAGAATGGAATCTGAAAGGATTTTAAGAATAGTAGTGAAGACACCGTAATGTGCTGTTGTCGCCATCAGATAAAGTTCTAAATCTTAATCCTGCGATGCTATCTTGCCTTGGTGCAGGCTACGTCTCAGCGTTTCTGTTTAAAAATGCTAGAACAAATAAATAGATACTTGCCTGTGAAGAAAGAGATTTACAAATTATGAAGGGAAATGGTATTAGTTTTACAGTCTCTTGCTCAGTAATTTTTTTACTAATTGTTTTGCAATTTGGTTTTGTTCCTACTGTCAAATCTGTAATACAGAAATATCTACGAAAAACATCTGCAGCTGTTAATCCATTCCTAACTTTCTCTAAACAGACATACTTCTCAGTTCGCGTTTTCTCAGTTTGCCTCCTAAACGTATTTTCAAGCGTGGTTCAGATAATATACGTAGCATATGATTCCCAGGCTCTAAAACCAATGGACTTGCTTGCAGAGTTTACGTGCTCGCTCTATTAGAGAATACACTTCAAAAGCCAAAAAAAAATCCTATTTCCTCCCCTCCGAAAGGGCTGTGCCATGAAAGCCTGATGTGCAGATGTTGGCTGGAAAGTTCAGGCTCCCTTCTCTTCAAGCAAGGCTCGTTCAGCCGCATGTTCTGGCAGCGCCCACGAGCTACCCGGGTACCGCCACGGTTAGAACGCAACTGAACCAGAGGACATTCTCGTCAGGAAAACGTATGGTTTGGTGCAGCAACACACACTCGTATCGTCACAGGTCTGCCTGGACCCGTGTGTTTAAATTTTGTTCGAGGCCAAGTAACTGCAATGAAGATATCTGATGCATTAACTAGTACGTTACAAGATATCTCTATGCTGTATTTTGTGTAATCGATGCACAGGGAGTTTTTAATTCTTTTTCACGATACTTGTTCATATAAGAAACTGCATCTTTAACAAGGAGCCAAATTCACTCCAACCTTACCACGATCGCAAAATGCCCTTTCGCCCTTACCTCCCCCAAAAGAAATCGGCAATATTAAATCAACAGAGTAATGCGAGGTGGAAAAGAAAAAGACAACCATGGACAAAATAAAAAGGAAAATTTTACTAATGCTAAATACACTTTCCCTTTTGGGTTTACACTACTGTTCCCATAACCGTTTCCAGATGGCTCAGCCGTCGTCCGAGCAGCTAGCTGGGAATGAACCCGCGGCTTGCTGCCTCTTTTATGCTAAGGGGGCAAAATCCTGGGCATAAGTGTGATTTATAGGTTTGATAAGCTAAAAACAAAGGTAAAGACACATTGAGAAGAGCAGGAAGTGAAATTAAAACGGAATTAAAAAAAAGCTGGCAGCTGAAGAGTTAACCACAACCTTCTTCCTTTTAACACAGCCTTCTGTAGTAGCTAATGAAGGTAATGAAATATGACATGTAGTTTGGCCCTTGACCACAGAGTGCACCTCCCTCCCCTCCGCCTCGCGAACAAAGCCAAAACAGATGTAGCTGCTTCGGTAGGGTTTGGGGTTGACGGCTGTTACACAGAGCAGGTCAGCGGGCGCGTTCCCAGGGCGCGGGCTTCTGGCACACCGCAGCGCCGGGGAAGGTCCCGGCTCCGCTCCGGCGGCGGCGGGAGTGGACAAGCCAGCACACATGCGAACGGAGCCAAATTCACCCTCGCCATCAGCAGCACCCCGAGAACCACACCGATTTCCAGCCTCTTTTACAGACCTAATCCCATAGGAACCCATTCCTTCCATTTAAGTATACATCTTATGTGCCCGACTAGGTTATCTACTGTTAGCCTAAATATGATTTAACAAAATGTCTTACAAAAAAAAAAGAGAAGACAGGCTATTGCTTGGGCAGAGGAGAGGCTTCACAGTTCGAGAATTACTGCCCTCGGAGAAGCAACCCACCACAACCAGCAGTCAGCGTTTCATTACAGAGCGCCAGAGTGGAAAAAATATTCTTAAAATAAACTTTTCTAACAAAAGCTTACAAATTCACAAAATACTACAGAACTTATTAACCTTTTTAAGTTCTTGCAGAAATTCCTCACATATCCCTTGCCATTAGGGCAACGGACTCGACTTTGCCGCACTGGGGTCTGGTGCGGCTGCCAGGCTATCACCTCGATAGGTACCACATGAAAACACGTGCCAAGAGATGCCAGACACTTCATCCTCCTCGATCCATCACCCAAGCACAGGAAAGCTCCGTCACAGCTGCTGGTTAATACCGAATATGTGGATAATGACCCCCCTTGGTCAAGGGGCGTCAGCTCCCTCCCTCCCCCGGTTAAGCGCTAGCCGCGTCAGGGGACATCCTTCTTCTCCGGGTAGGAGTCACCATCCACCTCCCCCAGAGCGCTGGCTGGCTTCCGGGGGACAGAGGGGCGCAGGCAGCCCCGCGCATCGGAGAGCTCTAGGGTGGGATTCGTTTCCCCCCGGGACACCCAGCTCCTCGGTAAGTCTGATCTAACCGGCTAGAGCTCCCTTC
>NW_010556576.1:0-1900 GCF_000687285.1 Phaethon lepturus | reverse complement strand
CGGTCTCCGGCAGTAAGCGGTGCTCGGGCGTGCGGGGCGCTGCGGGCGCGGGGCCACCCGGCCGCTTTGTCCCGCCCTTCCCCTCAGACGGTACCTAAGGAGAACACCGGGAGAAGCTGGGCCGCTCCTTCCCCACAACGAGCTCGGCGTTGTACGCTACTGGGCTGGCGTGCCTTTGTTCGAGCCCTCCGACGAGCTAAACTGCCTTCTCCTCGTCATTCGAAATGTAATGAGGCTGATTTTTGCTTAAGAGCCGAAATAAATTAAAGTAATCTTAATTTTAATGTGACGTGACCCCTATTTTTCTGGAGAATAATGAGGATAAAGCAGTCATTAATTAAAACCAAGATGTCTCCATATAAAGATGATATCTAGATGTGCGGAGGCTTTGAGTCATTGGCCGTATTAGTAAATGCATAATTGAGTATTTAGATAATCATCGGGTTTGTTTGCGTGTCTGTGTTTTAACCTGAAAGCACTAAATTTATTTGGCAAGGTTGCCAGGGTCCTAATTATTTGTATTTCTGGTCGTCGAATAAATAAAAGCGTCCTCGTGTCTATTGTGCAAAGCAATGACTCCTGAGCGATCCTCAGCTTCGGTAACTGATCGAAAATGTGATAAGAGGGCAACCTTCTCTTGCAGCCACATTCCTAATGTCACTGGGGAAGCGCTTCATCCTGCACCAGGAACCCCGCCTGCATTTATTCCTCTAAAGATAGGAAGGAGCAAATACAACTATATTTAAAATACATTGGCCCTGGGCTGGACCCAGGGACTGGCTTCTCGGTTTCTGGAACCGGAGGCGGTTTTGAAGAGGGGCAAATCTCGACTCCGCCGGGGAAGGATAGTCACCAGCTCTCGGAGATTCTGCCCTCCTCCGCCGTGCATCCCTCAATATTTTTGGCTCACAGTTTTGTGAGAAAAGGACTTTGTTCAGAGCCAGCCGTTCTTCCAAACAGAATCCAATATCACCCCTCGCCAGTGTCTCTCCTGAGTCTCCAGGATGGTTTGGATACGGTTTTTTCCTCACCCTTTTATTTTCCTCTCTTCATCTTTTTTTTTTTTTTTCCTCTTCACGCTTACTTGTCCTTTTCCTGAGGATTTGGGATATAAAAAGCGTAGCAAAGGAAAAGGGAATAATATCTAATTAGTTATTCATATCAATCTGTCAAATATCCTTCCTATTAAGTTATTCCTGCACCATGCGCCTATTCCCACCTCAGCTCGGCGCAAGATCTGCAGGTCCCAGAAAAAATACATTTCCCCGTATTCAGTGTTCTGTCTGCGGCAAGATGTTTAGTTTGCAAAGTTAATTTTCTCCTCTTAAATGCTGCCTAAAATCTTAACGCTATTTCTTCCTCTGTTTGGGGGCTTTGAGCAATTAAAGGAGCATAAAGGAGTAATTTCTTCCCTCTCTCTTTCTTTTTTCTTAGAATTGGTGTTTTCCCACTATAATTTAGAATGAAATAGGATTTTTAAAAGATCCTGAGTTCTAATCTCGGTTGATGTTTTGGTGTATTCACGGTAATGAGTCCTATTCCCTCGGGTCATGAAGCCCCCAAATGTCAATCAAGCAAACTGATTCAGAAATGCCATTGTTCGCCTCCCACGTCACTCGCCTTCCTCTCATTTTACTTAACAATACCGGAGTTCTCTGATCACTCATTCGGAATATGGGCATTATCTGTGGAAAATGCACAGAGTGTCTTGATCTTTGGCTGGCAGATACCGTTCAGAGGGTTTCCGCCGAGCAGACGGTGCGTGTTTATATTTCTGCACCCGGGACTTTATTACAGCTCGGAGGAGCCAATGAATATCTTGAAAGCAAACCGTGCCATAAATCCGTCAAAAATTAATTTGTCTGCAGAGATGTTACATTTCTATTTCCGCGCCCAGAGC
>NW_010556575.1:0-2193 GCF_000687285.1 Phaethon lepturus | reverse complement strand
TGTGGATATGGTGCTTCAGATCATAGTTCAGGGATCATAGTGGTGCTGGATTAATGGTTGGACTTGATGATCTTGAAGGTCCTTTCCAACCTTAATGATTCTGTAATGCAAACATCATGCCATCTGCTTTCTAATTCCACCGGGGATTTGTTACAAGGCCCAAGGTTTGGTTTTTACGCAAAGTGAGCTTAGATGCTCACAGGCTGTGTGGTCTCGCTAAGCCTGACAGGATGGGAAGGGCAGAACAAGAGGAGCTTGCCATTAACATGGATGTCTACTCGCTTTGCCTTGGCTGTGGTGTAATGAATCACATCTCATCCTCCTCTAATCCTTACTGTGACCGGGCAGGCAGGGAGGGTAGGATGTGTGGTGAGGTTGGCCTCACTTGTTGCACGTACTAAGGGTCTTTGAATTCCCTGTTTCAATGAGAGTATCTTTCTTCCCCCCCCGCCCCCCGCAGAACACAGGCATGGTGATCAGCAATTTTCACTAAGCCAAATGTCCTCTACTGTTCTATTTTGTACCAGATTTTCAAGGCACCTCTTTTCTTCCTTTCCTATTCTAGCTTTCATTTTATACAGTCCTTGGACTGCCCAGTTTCTTCATCTTTTCTTTACTTCTGCCTGGAAGAGAGCAAGAGAAAAATGGGAAGACATTTTATGCTAGGAGACGCTAAAAGCTGTCACCACCCAATCTTTGATGGCCTCAGTGCTGCTGGAACACTTGCGATGGTGCAGCAGTGGCTGTGCTAAATGTCTCTCCTTAGTCCCGCGCTTCGCTGGCCCTTGCAAGTACAGATGTGCCTCCTGATGGAACATTGCCTTTGCACTTTGGCAGGTAACGATCTTCACTTGTATTCATTTTAGATGCTCAGGGGCTTATTGGCTTCGATGCCCAGACCTCCCAGGTTGTGCTTCTCTACCCAGTGACAAGAATGTCAAGACCCCATTTAGTGGATGCAGGAGGAATCCACTGTCCCTTAGGAGCTGCCGTTTCCACCAAGGAGGTGCTCTCGGTGCTTCTCCCCAAACCACGGCCTGCGCTGCTGGGAGCCCTTCCAGTGTTTGCTTCCCTCTCTTGCCATGGCTTCATGGGCCTAGTGAGAAATAAAACGTGTCTTTCCCCTCTTGTGCTGAAAGTTCGTGGTGGCCACGGCATTCAGCTGGAACGGGAGACTTGCCCTGCAACTGCTATTAGAAAAAGGGCAGAGGAAAAGGGGTTGATTCTTGATTTATTGTTTCAACCACAGGGATGCTTTAGGGAAACAAAATTATGCTTTTGTCTCTTTTCTTCTAAGCTACTGCGTAGGCTGAACCCTGCACGTTTAACTCTGAGGGAGAAGGCAGATGTGGTTTCCTATCGGAGGCTGACTCCACAGTCGCCATCGTGTCGTCGCCATACGTGGCATCGCCACACGTGGCGTCTGGACCTTGACCGCTGTGCCAAGGAGTCCGGTCGTGGCAAACCTAGCTGGAAAGCTGGAGACTGCAACCTCTTCACCTCTTTGCAAACCGAAGTCTAGATATTTTGGCAGCCTGTGAAGTCTCCTTGGAGTGCTCGGCTGTGAACCACAGGCTCGAACATGCCCTTCTCCTCAGCTTCCCCATCCGTGTCCCCACCAGAGCCAGCACCTCCCCGGTGTGGGGGTCGGTCTGGGAGTCCTCACCAGAGCCGGTGGCTCTGGAGAACCACCACGAGCAGGCTGCAAATGGCTCCCCGGGAAGAG
This sequence comes from Phaethon lepturus, assembly GCF_000687285.1. Lineage (NCBI taxonomy): Eukaryota > Metazoa > Chordata > Aves > Phaethontiformes > Phaethontidae > Phaethon > Phaethon lepturus. The sequence continues at coordinate 467 of NW_010556575.1, read as the reverse complement.
GCGGGTGCAGCCAAGGCTGATGCTGTGGTGTAGATGGCAGGCAGACGACGTGAAGGGTGAAGGCATTCATTTCTAGCATCAGCTGCAGCTCCCAGCAGAAGCCCCGGGGGGCACGTTTTCAGGCACTGCTGGGGACTGATAAGCACACGCTGTTCTTCTTCCAAGTGACTTAGAGCTTGATGTGGTTAACTGAAGAGCAGGCACGGAGGCAGGTGGGAAATGAGCTCACCCTGTGCCTTACAGGGCAGCAAGAAGAGCGGGGAGCTGGCAACGGGCTCGTGCCTAGTCTCCTTGGTTTCAGTTCTACGTGGCTTTACTTGAAAGTCGCCGTGTATGACCGGATGGTGGGTTGTGTCACACGCATACGGGACTTTTGGAGTCACAAGCAGAAAGGCTGCTGTGGCTGGTACTGCTGAGCTGGCTGCTCCGGTGAGGTTTCGTCCTTGTCCCGCAGCATCTCGCAAGAC
>NW_010556574.1:0-16227 GCF_000687285.1 Phaethon lepturus | reverse complement strand
TTCTCGGGGAGCAGAACGAACGGGAGTGTGCCTGCTTCTCCTCTGGCCTTCGAGCTGTGTCCCCGCGGGCTCTGGTTGGCGTGAAGGAGCAGCCCGACCCTTCCCTGCGCGCCGTGCGGGCCGCAATGAAACAAAAGGGTGGTCTACAATAAAGCTCAGTGTCGTCTTAAACAGCTTTAAAAATAAGCTTTTGGGAGCGTCGGTGCGTGCCTAGCACGGGAAGCCTGTGTTTGAGAGTAGAAAATACTGAGCAAGAAAGTTGCAGTAGCCCATTTCTCCCAAGCATCACTAGAGGTAATTAGAGCCTGTGTTTCAGGGGTGTTTAATCCTTCACATCAGAAAGAGTATGAGTAACTTCATGTGGCAGTAAATGAAGACCTTTGTCTCGGTAATGGAGTAAGTAAGTGCAGGCTCAGCTAAGCTCTGCGGGACTGCACACAGTTGCTGTGCTCTGCTGGGAAACTAGTGCTGAGGAACTGAGGAGAGATGAACAAAATAGTCGGAGAAAGGAACCACGAATGTCTTTACCATTTAATATAGCTCAGCTCTCTGTTTATAATTTCTGATGTTTTGTGGCAATAGAAGCAAGTCAAAGAACCCAATGCACAAATACAAGAAGCAAATTTTCATTTCAGCCCTAAGTAGTATGTCATCCTTGACAGTCTAAACTCCTGCAAAAGTGTTAAACCCTTGCTTGTTATTTTGTAATTATACTCATCTAAATATATCTCTTGTGGTTTTAACTACTGATGTTTACCACTGTTTCAGCTTTTATTTTTTATTAAAGAAGCATTTTATTTTTACATGTTTTTATCAGAGTTTTGGGAGGATTAGCCTTCCTGTACGATAAAAATACTGAAAGTTAGAAGGAATTAGAAAATAGTATTTTCAAGGTTAGAGCTATGTAGATATCTGTGATAATGCAGCGTATGTGTGCAAATCCATGTTGTACTTGCTTTTATTTTGAGTGTGTGAATTTTCAGTTCATGCATTTGTAATTTTGGGACTTTTGGGAGCACATACAGAATGGACAAAGCCCAAAGAAAAGTTTACTTGTTCAAAAGGTTACCTTTCTGTTCAAATTGAGCTGAGTTGCATTTTGGAGGTTGTGTGGCAGGGGAGAAGGCAGTGATGATTTTTAGCATCTGTTGCAAACAGAAACTTTATCCTTTTACCTGTGTATGTATTATTTTTAATTGAAGTGTTAAGGACAAACCAGTCTTGCTTTACCTTCTTTCACAGCCCAGTGAAGTACAGTGTATGTTAGGTCTTTGTATTTATTGTGGACCTAACTGTGTGCTACACTTGGGATATGAACCATGTTTAATAACACAGATGTTCCCTTTCTTTTAAAAGGGTTATGTAAATGGGGTGCTTGTGTCCTAACAGATGCTTTCACTTGTATTTTTTAGTCCTCTGCAAACTGAACAGCAGGGCACAAAGCGCCCAGAACCATCTTCTGCTAAAAGTTTGGTTGATATAGGCACTCGGAGGATCTTCTCATCAGACCATGATATCTTCAGGGAGAGTGCCAGAAAGTTCTTTCAGGAAGAAGTGCTGCCTTTTCACGCAGAGTAAGATACTTCTTAAACATTCTGGCTTGTGAAGTAATATGTATTTTTCCCACAGAGTGCTTTTTGGGGTGTTAGTCTTAATATGACAGGATAAACAGGCTATCTGTTTTCATTTACAAGCTTTCTATTTCAAATTTACTCAAATAAAACAAACCTGCATATGAAAATCATATATACCCCCCCCCCGACATTGCACATAATAAAAATTCGCCGTGTTCTTTGAATTCCAGCGTAGGCAATCTGGCATCTTCATCTTAGGCCTATGAACAGACAAATGAAGTTTGCAGAGATGCGGCGACAGTGTCCCTGCTTGTAGGTATTTATTCTGACACCAGTGTCTTGGGGCTAGAGTTAAGAGAGGCATTTCAATTCCGATGCTATTGTACTGCTGTCATCCAAAAAAGCATTGACGGTGTAGTAGAGGTGTTATACTAGTATTGAACTAGAACTGGAGAGTGGTTTTTGCCCTTATTTTAGCTATATCCAATCATGTTCCAGTTGGGAAAAGAAAATAAATGAACTCAGAATGTGTTTTTGAACAGAAAGCGTTAAACTGTAGTAGTGTCTTAAGCAGTCTTTACTTGAAAAACATTCCTTTGAAAACACCAGGGGATGGTGAAGGGCTTATTCTTTAAATACACTGCTAGATGAGTTTCCTGATGCAACTCGAAATGTGTATCCACAAACAGTTGAGAAGGCACAGTTGAGTGGGTGGGGTGTTGTGTCTCTGGGGCAGAAATGAACAGCAGGAGGTACTGGAAACAGCTTACATCAGGGTTGTTGCCAACTGTTTTTTTTATCCTGAAACCATGACCTCAAAGTAGCTTGCTCTTCCACTGTATACTCATATTCTGTCCACAAAAACAGATGTTTTCCTTCATCTTTTGTTAGAATGACTTCTAGTGTAGGTTTGTGAACAGATACTGGCTCTGCTTGAGGTTACCAAAGATCCTGCTTGCTAGCTTGCCGACACAACGATTTCCTAGAGACACTGGAACAAGTTGGACTTGTGTTCTTGCATCACTTCAGCGACCTATGAACCATTCTGTTCTCACACCTTTCAAGTAAACAAGGAGGCTTCAGGCATAGTATGTTAATCAGCTGGGCTGATGCGAAGAGACAAATGTGGCATCAGCGAATCCAGTTGTGGATTATTGTGAGGAGGAGAAGCCTTGGTGATGGGCGAAGAGGACAGGAATGGCCCTGAAGTGGGGGGGAGATAGTAATAAGAGAGCTTTGTTTAAGACTTCCAACGTAGGAGCAAAAGTTCTGGGAGGTTAAATATGTAGAATAAAATACTTGATTAACTGTGGATATGTGCTGTGGTATAGCTCTGCTGCATATAGGTGTGTCAAAGAAGTGTCTCTGATACAATCTGTCTAACATAATTTTGAATTTGTGTTTTTTTAAAAAAAAAGACAAAAAAAAAAAGCTGGGCCACTAATGGCCATCCAACTTTCTGTTGAGTTGGCAAACTCCATAAAGAGGCACTATTTTTTTCAAGAGTGATTCCTGTGGTGTTAAAGTTTGAAAACTGTCAGCAGATAAGCCTGAACTATATTTACAAACTTGAAACTGCCTTAAGGCAGTAATTTACCAAGATACAGTACTAACTTGTAATAAGTGCACAGGGGCCGTTTTTGGTTTGTTTTTGTTTTTGTTTTTTTTTTAATACAGAAGTGACTTAACGTGTTAACGCTTGGTTCTTATAATGCAGTTCTTATTGGTAGAGTTGAATTCTTTCACAGAAGATGCTGATGTGTTATACTTGTTTTGTATGTGGGGAAAATGGAATGTCAGGAAGATAAAAGACCTGCTTGTAATTATCCAGATGGTTGTGGCTAAATCTCCTAAATCCCAGTCTGGTACTCAGACCAATAGGCAGCACTGCCTCTCATAACAAGGCTTAAAGAGATGTCAGGTTATATGTTGGAAGCAGAGGTTCAAACTTGTTATACAGTTGGTGCCCCTGTAATGCCAGTGGCATCTGTGGACTTGAAGAATAGAAAACTTACTACTAAGCCACAGCTTCTTAGCTGCAAAATATATGTCTGTGTACCCTACATGTGTGGTATTGAGACTGAAAGTTTCTTTCCATGCAGTGAAACCTGGCTGCGGGTGTTCTTGTGTGCGGCAGCAGCCATGACAAATAAACAGTAGCACATGGGGGATTTAATGCATGACTGTTCTTGTGTTCCTCTTGCAGATGGGAGAAGGACGGCCAGGTGAGCAGAGAGCTCTGGGAAAAGGCTGGACAGCAGGGTTTGCTGGGTGTTGCTATTGCTGAAAAACATGGAGGCATCGGAGCAGATATTCTCTCTTCAGCTGTGGTCTGGGAGGAGCAGTAAGTACTAGATGCTTCAGGAAGAATTTCAGTGGTTTGCATCAAGAGACTATTTTTTTTCTGTAAGATGTCTTCATGGAATATGTTTGCTTACAGAAAATGGTGTTACCTTGCTTGTGGAAAAGATAGTTTAGATGTCTGTAAATCCCTCCTGTTTTAAGTATCCTGGATGATTGTTTAAGTAACAAATGTCATGGTGCTCCACTGTTAGGACTTTATGGCTGGGGAAAGCATTTTTGTTAGTCTGGTAGGTTATATACCCATTTGGCTGTGAAAGTACATTATATAAAACAGTACAAGTGCCACAAGCTCAAATTGTCTGAGACATCTGTGTGGTGGGGCTTTCTTTGTTGTTGGGTCTGTGTTGTAACAGTGTAAAGTTCAATGTTTAAATCTTAGTAGTACTTTTTTCTGAACTTTGTTTTTCCCCACTCCCCAAGAATGTATGTTAACTGTACGGGCCCAGGATTCAGCCTTCATTCAGATATAGTCATGCCCTACATTGCAAACTATGGCTCTGAAGAACAGATTAAACGCTTTATCCCTGAAATGGTTGCAGGCAAGTGTATTGGAGCTATTGCCATGACAGAACCTGGGGCTGGCAGGTAAGCTAAATAGTAAAACAATGGTCTTAAAGTTATGTTCTGTCTGTTGATTTGTCAGTGAAAAAGATTCTAAGCCTCCTGGTTATATGGTCATTTTAGTGACGGGACAATATCCTAGGTTAGGTAGGACCTGAAAAAAACCTGTTCTGTATGGATTAATTTATTATAGCTCTGTAATTTCAGGATATTTGCTCAGAATCCATTTCCGTATTGTCCCACTGTGGGCAAATATGCTTTGTACTTGCTTTTATAGCCTGAGTTTATAGTTACTAACTTGCCTGTCATGTAAGTGTACTCTTAATATGAAACATAGCAGGAGAAAATTACATGCCTCGGTAAAGAGGGCTTGACTTTACTATTAGCTTTTGTTGTGGAACAGAACATCTTATTTTCTGTCCTCTGAATCCTTTCAAAAAGAGAAATGTCCCTCCTTGCCCATCATTATTGAAGGGCAGACAGCACATGTTTGGAGGAGATGCAGCTGGTCTGGCCAGTTTCCAAAACAGAGAGAGAGAGTGAAGAGCAAAACCTGTTGGTGTCATGCTTCTACAAATGGTAGATGTTGCCAGTGGCTTTTTACAGAGCCCCCTGATCAGGGTTGAGCCCGCTTGGAGGATGTGGTTTTGTCTGGTGTTTGTCATCAAAGGCATATTGGTGTAAGGGGATACTGACCTGTTGATGTCAGTGCTTGTATTACACCACCTTCCACAAGTAGATAAAGTTAAAATGGGACCTCATGCTCTTGTACAATTGCATAGATTTATCATCCCTTTCTGTGGTTTCTGTGCATGCTTGTGGTTTGTGTTGCACCCTAAGCTAATTTCACCATGTTTCACTATCTTCATATGTGTTTTCACTGAGCCTGTGCCTGGACGGTATAAAAACTACCTTATTTTATACTGGGTAAAATTCAAGATACAAATTGTAGCTTCTGGAATGTTTTCTTGAAGGACCTTATGAATTTCATTTTAGTGACTTGCAGGGAGTACGAACATACGCAAAAAAAGATGGAAGTGACTGGATTCTTAATGGGAGCAAGGTAAGTGAACAGATGTACATACCGCTTTGGGAACTGAATGCATTTAGACAGTGAAGGATGTACACCACTGTTGGTATCTCCCCCCAGGCTTTTTACTTCTGTTTTTTGTGGGTTATGTTGTAGTTGTTTTTTTTTCCCTAGTTACATTTTTTGTAGGACTTAAGATATTTCTGTTGCTGACAATTTACGGATCAATTTATGGAAGGGCTTGAGTAGGTTCTTTTTGTAGCTTTTAAATAACCCTATGAAAGGCCTATTTTCCCTTAAACTGGGAAGAAAAGGGGGGGGGGGGGGGGGGGGGTGGGAAAACCCAACTCCTGCATAATATAAGCAGGACCAGAGCTGTTTTTTAGTACTGAGGTTGAACAATGACATACATACGCTACCACTGTGAAAACTTGTGTTGCCACAGTGCAAGCTGTGGAATTTTTATTCAGGAGCCTGCTGGTCATGTTAGGAGAAAAAAAAACCCAACTGCATCAGATGTTCTTCTCTGTGTGTTCTCAAGCTGTTGCAAAGTTGGCAGCATTAACCTCTTCTTTCATTGCCATAATGAAAAAGAAGGAAGGCAGAACTAGTGTTCAAGTAGAAGTGTGGGTTCCACAGCTTTTTTTTTTTTTAATAAAGCTATGAAATGTCTTAATCTTCTTTCTCCACCCCCCACCCCTCTTCTTCTGTACCCCTGCTGATAACATGGCAATGATAGAGACTTCTGGTCTGAGCAGAATTCCAAGTGGCAAGAATGTGTGCAAGCAAATATGTATGTGTAGGTGTTCAAAAAGATACTTGCTCGTGCTGCACGGTTCAAGTCAAGCAGGACAGATAGCTCATTTCTTTTGTTGGAGTTAAGATGGATCACTTTGGCAGGTTTGAGTAATTCTACAGGATTATAGTAAGCAATTGCGACAAGAAGCCATTGATAGTTTTGCGTGTTATACCTTGGTGATTTAATTCTAGAAAAGAGAACCTCTGTGTTCATTGAATATCTACATTTGATACCATATTCCTTCTTTATCAGACAAAAGAGAGCTGTGCGTTCTCTAACTTCACACTTCTGACCCACACAATACTTCTCAAACTCATTCCTACTTTAATAGACCTTGTTCCAAAACACTTAATTCAGAAAGCTTAAAGTTTTTCTGGATACTTAAACCTTGCCTTTCAGTTCAGCTGTGAAAGTGCCAGTGTAACTTTTTTCTGCTGCTTGATGATCTCTTCTTAACTTCTATCTACCTAGGTCCTTGCTTTATTCCAAGTTGCATTTTTTTACAGGTATTCATCACTAACGGTTGGATGAGCGATGTAGTGATCGTGGTTGCAGTTACAAACCGGGAGGCCCGATCTCCTGCTCATGGGATCAGCCTTTTTCTGGTGGAAAATGGAACAAAAGGTTTCATCAAAGGACGCAAGCTGAACAAAATTGGCCTGAAAGCTCAAGTGAGTTCATACAACCCCTAACATGTAAAAGACTTGGAGGAAATCTAAAACCACTTAATGCTTGGCATTAGCTAAATAAATACAAAATGGGACTGTGGTGCTATTCTAGCTCTTAGGCTTTAGAGCACAAACGATATACATGCAAAGTGTGTATGCTGGGTTTGCCTATGGAAGCCTGAAGTATGTGATATGCAGGGAGAGGGTGAGGAAGCTGCATTTCTTCACTCTGAAGAAGCCTGGAAGGACAGGATCTTATTGGTGTTTTTAGCTACCTAATGGTTGGCTGTAGAGATAGTGGAGCCAGATTCTTCTTAGAGGAGCACAGTGAAAGGGAGAGTGGCAAGGGACACAAGTTACTTTAGGGAAAATTCTAAGTAGGTATTAAGAAAAAAAATCATAAAAGTGATCAGATACTGGGACAGGTTGTGGAGCCTTTTTCTTTGGAGTGGAAAGCATAACTGGACAAGGGCCTCAGCTACTTGCTTTGCTGGAGCTGTTTTGAGTAGGAGATAAACTAGATGACTTCTGGAGGACCCTTCTCAACCTAAATGAATCTATGATTTCAAGTTAAAGTGCACGGTAGCAGGAAAAAAATGGGGCAAAATAAGTGGAATGAAGAGATGAAAATACCAGGCTATAAACTGTCGCATTTAAAATCCTCTTAGGACACAGCAGAGCTGTTTTTTGAAGATGTGCGGTTGCCAGCCAGTGCCTTGCTTGGAAAAGAGAACAAAGGCTTCTATTATCTGATGGCAGAGCTCCCTCAGGTAAGAGGAACGTGACTGTTTGCTGTCCGTACGGAGAATACGGAGACAATTTTTGTCACTGCAAGAATCTGCCTTAGTCTTGAAGATTATGTATCATGGGGAGCCAGTTTGGGATGTCTGTAGGCAACATTGTGTTGATATTGCTGCTATTTAATTGAAGTACACAGTTGCTAGTGCTAAAAGTGCAATTCTTTGGACATTGGTAAAAATGTCAGCATCCCACCAGCTCAAAGCTAGATCTCTTAACCCAGCTGTTGAAGAACCTCCTCGAGTAGTGTATTTAAAAGAACATACCACAGTTTTTTCTTGTCTACTTCTAGCATGGAACCACTTTGCTTAGTAAATTAAATATGGCTTGGAGGTCTCTGATGCATTTGGCATTCTCTTTAAAGAAACAAGCAAGCACTGTTGTTCTAGCTCTTCTACCAGTAGAAGCATGTTAAAGATATAAGGAACTCTGTCCATATAGTAAAGTAAATAAATTGTTTAGTTGCTAAAATGCTTTTCTAGTGGAAATAACGATTTATGACTTGGTTTACAAAGTTTTGGAATTACTTGGGAAGACACGGTGTGGTTTTTCAAAATGTGACTGTGTTTTGTCAAGACTATGACTTTGTATTTGCCTCATCTGGTAGGGATCATGTTTATTTAATTTTATGCTGTGAGTATGAAACCTGATCAAAGGAAATCTTTACTGCCTTAAAGAAATAGATGCAGTCATGAACAGGTTTAGCGTGATGCATCAGATGTTTTCAATGGTGCTAGAAGTAACTGTTCTGTACTTAGTTTCTGTGTTTCAACATGTTATGAGGAAGGAAAAAACCAGCCAGTTGTTTTTTTCTAGGTTTTGTTTTTTCCAGAGGTGTCCTGTTGAAATTGTTAAATAGAGTTGTTGTTTAAACTGAACAGTGAAAACAGTAATTGAAACAGAATTTGATGTGACTTTTTTTTTTTCAGTCAGTAAGAGTCCTGTGGTTGACTTGTAGCTATTTTTTTGAGGCATTGTTGTGATAGAACATTACCCGAAAAAGACTTAAGTGAGCTTCAGGCAGCAAGGCATTTGTCCCACTCATTAATTTCAGTAATGCCATGTGTCTGATTTGTACTTAGTGTGACTTATGCCCCCTCCCTTAATGAACAACACTGAACATCTGTGTCCCAATTGTGCATCTGATAGGGAGAAATGTAGGACTAATTCAACTGGATTCCGTAATTTGTGTTTCAAAAGGAGAGACTGCTAATTGCTGATATGGCTCTTGCTGGTTGTGAATTCATGTTTGAAGAAACAAGGAATTACGTGAAGCAAAGAAAAGCTTTTGGGAAGACAATTGCACACTTACAGGTGAGTTTGAGCTGAGAGACTTGTCTACAGATTCCAGTGTGCATTTGCTTTAAAGCTGTGTATGTGAAATAGTGAGCAAATGAAAATCACTGGGCAGCTTCCAAAAGACTGTTTGCACAGCTTTCACTGTTGGACTGTGGCTGTTGTTTGCATCCATGCCCATCATTCATTTTTGAAAAACAAAAATAATTAAAAAAAAACCCAACACCACATAAACTGTAATGTTAGGTATTTTACGATTCAGTTAGATAACTCCCAGCAGTGCTGCTTCTGGAAGTGAAATATGCAGGCAGAAACCATCCTGGCTTTTTGCTGCTGCTGAAGAAAAATTACCTTGTTGCTTTTAAGCTTGCATGTTATTGTCGCAAGTCCTAGTCCCATGTTCTGCTACTCCTGCATGTATTTCTGTTTCTGCCTGGAATCCTATGGACCGCAGAAGAGCTTGGTGCACGTGCAGGTGCTGCGTTCCTCTGCACATGATGCATTGCAGAAAAATGAACTTTGAGGCTAGTGCTGGTTGGGGGGTCCCAGGCTACCTTGCTGTCTGAATGCCTGCAGAGGTCTTTGTATTGAGCTTTATGGATGTTCTAATGAGATTGCTCAGCTAGCAGCTAGCTGGGTATTTAAGTGACTGCGTATGGAACTGTTGGGTCATTCTCTGTGAGCATACCTCACTCCTGACAGTGGTAGTTAATTGTGTTTTGAGACGTTTATGCCTATGCTCTTTAGTTGCAGTCATAAAACAGATGTTGCTTTCTGCAGTATTGCGATGTTACAGTTTTCCTGAAAACCACATTAGCTGTTAGGGCTGAAGCAGACCAAGCTCCTGCGTGCTTGGTTTATAGGATAGAAGTGACTCATATGGGTTAGAGGATGTTGGCTGCCTCTTTTTTTTAATATAATTTTGAAATAATTAAAAAAAAAAAAAACCCCAAAACATTTCTAAGTCCTGAGACTTACTTTGTCAAAATTAAATCTTTAGTTGTGAATAGCAGCAGAATTAGGCTCTTTAGAGGCTGGAATACTAGGTATCTTTCAGGAAATTATGATCTTAATCTGTTTTTAAAGTTAACATTCAGGAAATCCATAATTCCAGATGGAATTTTGTATGTGCAGTGTGCAGCTTTAACACAAAAGATATATATTTGCCTTTTTTAATGTAAGTAAGGGATGTTTCCTAATTTTAGTAGTTTAATGTGCAGAGACCTCAAAAATAATCTCCTTTTTTATGGTAGCCCACTGCCAACTGCCAGGTGGCCAATACACTTCATAAAGTATATTATTTTTGCCAAAATAATCCATTCTTGCATACCTTTTCAGGTTCCTTTTTGTGGCTGATGGCTAGAATATGCCTATAATCAAAAATCCTTTCTAATTGGAGCTCTGCCTTGCCTAATTCATTTAGTCATGCCACAGTAGAGTGTTTGAAATCAAATCTTTTCTTTGTAATAGTAGACTGGTCCATTATATTGTCAAGGGAAGCAAGAAGATTTTTTTCATACAATTTTAGAAATGTGAGATTAGAAAAAACTTTTGCTACTGGGTGGTGTTTTTATCCGCTCTCTACCAGAATTACAAGACGGTTGAATGCTTGCCTGGTCTGGTTTTACGTAACCTTAGAGATGGATTTGGTTTTTTTTTACCTTTTCTACCTAGAAACTCTCTTCCAATGTGTCAGAACTCAGTGTTGAAAAACTTTCTGCTAGTCTAATATTTCCTTTGTTTTTCCTTGTGTCTTTTTGCATATGACTTAAAATCTGAAGAACTGAATGCATAGAAAAAGCATTCAATAGATGATGAAATGTTACTAACTGGGGAAATTAGTGGCTCTACAGAGTGAAAGGACATTCTCCCACAAGAGGGAGCTGAGAGTGACAGAGCACTCAGTGCATCCTACTCTGTGCTCTCTAGGAATTTGGTTTCAGACTCTTGGAGTTTTTCTTTTAAGGTCATGTTTTGAGTTGGTCTTGAGAAGTAAAGGGCAGTAATTTTCTCCAGTAAGATTAGTAAAGATGTAATTGTATGGAAAGTAAGCTGTCTTCTGGTGTACAGAGCTGAAGTTGTTTGAAATGGTGATTTCTAACAGAAATACTTTTAGAAAATGCTCTGCTTTCTACTTCAAATATCACTTAAATTCTGCTTCTGCTCTTTCCTCTGCCTCCACTATCCACTTCCAAAATAAGACAGTACAGCACAAGTTGGCTGAAATGAAAACGCAGATTTGCGTGGGCCGAGCTTTTATGGACAACTGTTTGCAGCTGCATGCAGATAAACGTCTGGACTCCTCCACAGCTTCTATGGCAAAGTATTGGTATGTGGTTAAAGTAATTTGGAAGTGTTACTTGTGTGATCTTGACAGGACTCTAACGATAAAAACACTAAACTGTTCAGATCTAATGAAGAGATAAAATTACTGTCTGAATAACAACGTTGTCAGATTCTAATAGAGACCACTAGCTTTAATCATGTAATCAACAAAAATCTTAGTTATATGGAAAACCAGTGTTGGTTAAACAGATCAATTTCAAAATAATGGCATGGTTTTAAAATAGGCTTCTATTAAACAAGATCAGGACTCAGCTTTAGCTTCAAGTAAAAGTGAGTACTTCATTGGTATTTAGACAAGCATTTACATTTTGCTATAGAAAATTGTTTTTGGGTGTAGGTTATTTTTTTTTTTTAATGGGGGTAGTTGAGGTTTTTTTTTTAAAGCACAGATTTATTTGAAGCTCATATGATACTTTTTAGTTAATGTTACTTAGCAATTGCTGTTTGGCCCAGCTAGTTTTTGAAGCTCTCTGGTTTTGGGAAGAAGTAGTTGGCTACAGCTATTGCTGTAACTGAGACTAAACAGTGCTTTATTTTATTGGCCAAAACTCGTCCTCCCTCTCCCCGTACTTGGTGGTGTTATCTGTTAACTCAGGTTTAACCAGAGAAAGCTGGATGAGTGGCACACTTGTGGAACTTGTATAGTTTTATCTTGCTTGCAAAGATCAGAGAAAAAAAAGTACATCAGACATGAGCAAATAATTTTATGGAAGATGCAGAGGTTTACAGATTCTAGACTTTGAAAAATAAGTATAGAGGAAATGAGCAGAGAGTACTGAGGGAATCCAGAGAGAATATTTACAATGAAAGGATTTTGATTGAGTGCTATGCCTGGCACTGATTAGTTGTCATACCTAAAAGCACCAGGTACATAAGCAGAGTCATTCAGTTTTGAGGAGGAGGAAACAACTAGTGCCAGCTCAGATATGTAGACTTACTTCTTCAACAAATTGCCCAAAGCGAGGCATTTGAAACTCCGCCACCCTCCCAACTGTTTAGCACCACAGTGTGTTGTGGATTTCCCCTTTCCCTAACGGAGTTCCTGTGACTCCCTTCATAAAACTATCTCAGATGGTCTAGAAAATGCTTGAACGTAGAATCGCTTTATTCCCTAACGTTTCAGGAGACTATCTCCAGTTAATTTTCCTTCAAACCTTTTGTATAGTCAATGACTTGAGTTAGAGCTTTGAAGTATTTTAGAACATTTCCTAATATCTGATGAGAGGTCTGTAGGTTTTATTTTGTGGTGATGGGTTGTAAACCTAAATTAATTTGAAAATATATTTAGGAAAGACAAGTCGGCAGCAGTGAATCACTGCAACTAAAGTTGGTATAAAAAACCTAAGGATTTAATTGGATGAGCAGACAGTTTGGAGAAAAGGACTCTTACATTCTTCCATGATAAGCAATTGACTTGAATTGTCATTTTCTTTACTTTTGTTGACACTCCGAAAGATGTATGCTTAGAAACTGGGGTTTTTTGGTCTTTTGACTTGAACTTCCAGTGCAGTTAAAATCTTCTTTTGCAGTTAAATCCCTATTTTGCAGTGAGTGGTCTTGTTTAAGTATTACAGTATTTTTTAGAATTGAAAACCTATAAAATCTATTGTGGAAAATAAATGCTCCCCAGGTGATGATTATACTCAGAGAGCATCCTGGTGTGTTGTCTAGTAGGAAAAGCCTGTGATGCTGTTCATTTTTGTCAAAGCTGAGGGATTTGTTAAGAAAAGAGACTATCAACCTGCTTTACAAAAGAAATCTCTTGGCCTGTGAGAAAGGTAAACAAGCCTGTCTGTTTTGAAAGCTTGCTTTCTCCAAAAGCTCTTCCATAAGGAGAACAAATCTTTAGTACATTAAATTGAATGATACTTATTTCTTACTGATCATGAAGGAAGAAAAAAGTCCCTCAAAATACGAAGTATTTTAACAGCCAGCATTTAAGATCAGTTTGAGTAAAAAGTTTGGTTATATTTTTGTCTTGCTAACTTATCTGTATCTCTAAAGTTTCAAAGCAGAACATACTTCTAAAAAATTTCTTTTTGGCCATTTAAGGTCTTCTGATCTTCAGAACAGCATAGCTACGCAGTGTGTGCAACTGCATGGAGGATGGGGGTACATGTGGGAGTATCCAATTGCAAAGTAAGTGTAACGTTTCAGACTTGAATGATGAAGGATTACCAGCAAAGTGAAATGAGGTGCTTCCTTTAGGTGTAGCTGTCAGTTGTTCTGTGTTAGTACTGATTTACTGTTCCTTTTCTCATCATGTTTATTGAAAGGCAATCTACTGTACAGATGTCTGCAGGAAGGCTTTGTTTTGATTCTCCAAATAATGCATAAGCTGTTGAGCAATTATTATCTATTTTTTCACAAAATAGAAGTTGCTTTTCTAGAATGTTAGTTGAAAACCCAGAGAAGCAATGTAAAAATAAAAATGAGGAGAGCTAGTTTGTATATTTTATCTGAAATTAAATGCATACGTATGAAGGAAAGAAAACATGTTGGTCAGCCTAAATCTTGTGTAATACCACAAAATAACAAATTGCCTAATCAAGAGCATGACTGGCTACATTCAGCTTTTTTCATACCTTTTTAAGTGAAAAGGTTAAGAGATTTATATTGTAGAAAGAGGAATTTGCCATTTCAAATTTTTTGCTTACTTGATGAATTTAGGGACATTTATGGAGTTCTCTTATGTATTCCTTATGTATTAGCTGTGAAGATGCATTTCCTTTTGTGTACATGCCGTTTGCCATGTTAAGAGGAGGTTTTGGTGCTTTTTTTTTTTTTAAAAAAAAAAGGGGGGTAATCTGATAGTAGAAATAGCAAACCCAGGAAAACCATCTGCTGTGCAGTTGTCATAAGCAGATAACTTAAACTAATTCTTTTAACTGAGTAGGTTTTGATTTTATTTTTTCCTAAATACATTAAGAGTATGAAACATTGCTTTAAAGTTACTTTTTTCTTGCAAGTTTTTAATGAGTGTAATAGGGTGCAGAACACTCACATATCCTACTGAACAGGAAGGCCAGCAAGGCCTGTTCAGGCTCTCCTCAAACCCCTGCTTACCTGTGTGTGCATACATGTTATCCATACAGGGTTTTATTATCCCTGTAGTTCAGCAACATGCATGTTTCCAGAGAATGGCACATTGCTCTCTGTATAATGAAGCAGAATTAAGCTGGAAAAGCACATGGTCATAGTCTTGTGTGCCGTCACCAGCTGTGCATGTACCTGGGCCGAGTCCAGCGTGAGGATGGAAACGGTTTGGCTGCATGCAGCTTTTCGGCTGCTGGCCCAAATGGAGCTGGAGCTGGTGTGAGTAGAAGGCTGTAGCCAGCTGATTTGACACCAGTTGTCACTTTCTTTTCCTCCCAAGGTGTTTGAGTCCCACCTCGAAGAAAGAACTGACAGCACTGTTAGTCCTCCTGACAGGATCAGACAGGCCAGGGCATTAGAGCAAATTACCATGATAGCTATCAGTTTGGCTCTGCAGGAGTTGTTTTTTCACAACGGGGAGTAACTGGGTCTTGCAGTTCACGCAGGCATGCTGTTCTGTGGGATGTGTGTGGTGGGTGAATGGGGGCTTTGGTGTCTGGTGTTGAGTTAATGCTCAGGTAATGTTGAGGAAAGGAGGGATCAAGAATTGGGGGGGGGAAGCTGGTAGGAGTCTGGTTTTATAAAGCTTTATTTTTATTTAATTAGGGGGATAGTGGAAACTCTACAACATAGACAAAAATCAGGGAAGAGGTACTGATCAAATTCTTAGTTTGGTACAGTACCTTGGAAAGGTGAAATATTTTAGGCAGTTGAAACCTCTTTGAAAATGTGAATCACTTCAAAAATGGGAATAGCACACTTGAAAAAGAAGGATCTTCAAAGATAAAACTTTCATATTTTTTTTCTTTTGATTGTATGTCCATTCTGAGTAGTTGTTTTTAACCTTTCCTTGTTTTTTTTTTTTTCCCCCCTCAGAGCTTTCGTGGATGCCCGTGTTCAGCCAATCTATGGTGGCACCAATGAAATTATGAAAGAACTTATTGCTAGAGACATTGTCAGTGACAAGTAGGGCAGATGCTTACTATTTTGCAGAGTCTTCCAGAATCCTTTTATATTAATATATGGCATAAAATCACACATCAGAATGTGAGTAACACAAATGTGGTGTATCATATTCTTTCAAGGAAGTGGCACTTTAAAAAAAAAAAAAAAAGAAAAGTGTTAGTAACAACAGTGTGCTCATGCAGCATATCTAATATTTAATGAACTTTCAATTTAAATATGTTTGGACAAGACGGAGTAATTCTCTGGGTTCCACAAGTTCTGGTAGCGAATGGTGGTTTTGTGTCTGGAACATTACAGGTATGTTGCTTCTCAGGATCAAACCTCTTGTCCAGAGAAGGTGCATTCTTAACATTTAACGTTCGTTTATTTGTTGATATAACTTTGAATTTGTATTTCCCCTTGACAAGTATCACTGTGTCAAAGTAGAACTTGAAACTTTTGCTACCGTTGCTATACACCTGCTTACTGTGCAGCAGCCACCCACTGCAGGGAGGGAACGTATGGCTGACCTCTATGTTTACATGTAACCCAGAATGCCTTATTTTAATTACTTTATTCAAATAAATAAATATAATAAAGTATTTCTATGCAATCTCATTGTTGTCTGTGTTACTTCAAAGCCTGAGGGAGAACTGGGGTGCTTCCTCTGTGCCCAGGTTCACCTCAGGGCTTTGAGGGTGAGTTTTGAGGAATGGAATGTGATGCTGGTGATTATTTTCAAATACTTCC